>NC_085874.1:26958950-26966450 GCF_034702125.1 Engraulis encrasicolus
GGGAAAGAGAGAGACAGAGAGACAGAGACAGAAATCACATTGTCACTGGAAAACATGTTGTTGTCATGACGGCAGCTCAAGGGGAAATATGGCCACTTAAAGATATGTTCTTAAGGCAGGTACAATAAATATCCAAGTTGTACATGAATGTATGGGAAGTAGCTCTATGTAGAAGGTCAAATCAGGGGGTTACAGAAAATCATAGAAAGGAAAAGTGGATAAAAGACTATGAGAGAGAATGGAGGGAATGGCAAGTGAGACATGGACACACGCGCACACACACACACACACACACACACACACACACACACACACACACACACACACACACACACACACACACACTGCATAGAGAAAGGCATATCATGTGGTCAATGTACAGGGATATTTGAAAAGAGAGGGGTCAGAGGTCAGAGACAGAAAAAGACAGTCATAAGGACATAGAGGGGAAAAGGAGACTACTGAGACGACTCCTTATGGACAATTTCAGGGCACTTCCTCTGAAGATGTGGGCATGTGGGGGTCATCCCCTATGTTCCCCATATGTTCCCAAAAAACGGGGAACTTAGGACCCTTTTTTCAAAAAATGGTTCTATGTTCCCTGCTGCTTCCACATACTTTGTAGACTGCTGCCACATGGCAAAGCGCAGGTTGTTGTTGCACCTGCATGTGACAATAATGTCCCTCTTATGTAGACTCTATAGCCTAGTAAGGCAGCTGGAAGTTCCACATGCCCCATGAGCACCTGCCCCCCCCACCCCAAAATATCTGTGCACGCCAATGCCCACACGAGTCCACCATGTATGCCACCGTCTGAACCAGAATACACCATTTTCACCCAAAAGAAAAGGACAAGTGCAGATCCAAAACTTGATCAAGTTCAGTTGGGATTAAATATTGTTTATTAATTATCAGCCCAACTCCAATTAGATTGTTTTAGCTTGATTTGTTTTTACTTGATGAGTAACATTGAAATGGGAGTCTTATAGAGGTTGGTGGGAAATAATTATATTACACAAGTATTGTAAAAGGAAGCTTGGTTTCCTGAGAAGTTCTCCCACTAGTCCCTGGGGTATTCTGTGAAATAGTCAATTCATTTGAAGATTTGTATTTCTCATTTTTATTTTATTTTCTCCTCTGTTTTACTAGGGCAGTCACATTGAGGCGACACCGAGGCCTCTTTCTCAAGTGTCTCTCTAGCCCTAGATGAGACAGAGAGATAAGATAAGAGAGAGTGAGAGCGAGGGAGAGACAGACAGAGAGAGAGACAGAGATAAAGTGAGAGAGAGAGACAGACAGACAGAGAGAGAAAGAGAGAGAAAGAAAGAGCGAAAGAGAGAGTGAGGCAGAGCACGTCACCTAACGAGCTTTTGCCCTTTGGCCCCTGATGCTACAGGGGGGACTTAAGGACAGTCATCAGGGGAGTGGAGTGGAGTGGAGGCTCTGGGCAGCGCCGCACCGCGTGGAAAAACCATACAGGCCCAGCAGGTTAGTTACACCCCAAATGAAATGAAATGTTGATATGGCTACACGTCTCTTTCAGCAACAACAAAAATAATAGTGAAATATGATGTCTGCATTTGCTGAATACCGTTTGAAAAATGAGAAGCCAAAGATAACATGTCTGATATTACACAAGTATTGTGAAAGGAAGCTTGAAGGTTGTTCGTGATTTTCTGAGAAGTCGTCCCACTAGTTCTAGTCCCACTAGAGGTATTTTGTTAAATCATGCGAAATGAGAGAGAGAGAGAGAGAGAGAGAGAGAGAGAGAGACAGAGACAGAGAGAGATAGAGACAGAGAGAGAGAGAGAGAGAGAGAGAGAGAGACAGAGAGAGAGAGAGAGAGAGAGAAAGAGAGACAGAGAGAGAGAGAGAGACATAGAGAGAGAGAGAGAGAAAGACAGAGATAGAGAGAGAAAGACAGAGACAGAGAGAAAGAGAGAGACAGACGGAGAGACAGACAGAAAGAGAGAGAGAAAGAGAGAGAGTGAGGCAGAGCACGTCCCCTCTAACGAGCTTTGCCCTTTGGCCCCTGGTGCTACAGGGGGACTTAAGGACAGTGGACAAGGGCAGGCCACCAGCCAGGGTCACCGTCATCAGCAGCGGGGGAGTGTGGAGTGGAAGCTCTGGGCAGTGCCGCACCGCGTGGAAAAGCCATGCAGGCACAGCAGGTTAATTACACCCCAAATCCCTGCCAGGGCCACTGGTGCCACCCGCATGGCGTCTACTATACGCTAATTTAATCGCTTTATTAAGGGGGGGCTTTGGAGGTAATTAAATTGCTCTAATCTTGTTTGGAGAGATGCTGCTTGCGTGGAAAAGTCCAAGGTGCTCTCCCGAGTCTGACTAAGGGCTTATTATAACCGGAGCTGCGCTTACTGCTGCCTCTGGATCCGCACACGCACACAGCCGTATATCTTAAGATAAGTATGCAAACACGCACACGGACGGACGCACATGCGCACACGCACGCACACAGATACACACACAGACACAGACACACACACACACACACACACACACACACACACCCACACACACACACACACACACACACACACACACACACACATTGAACACGCACAGGGCGATGTGTAAATAAACACACACACACACACGCACACACACACACACACACACACACACACACACACACACACACACACACACACACACACACACACACACACAGAAGCCACAGAAACCTGAGGGTGGTCCTGCATGTGTCTACATGCCAGTCTCATTATTCCAATTGAACTGTGAAACGTTGATATGGCTACACGTCTTTCAACAACAACAAAAATAATAGAGAAATATGATGTCTATATTTGCCGAATACCTTTTGAAAAATGAGGAAAAAAAGATGAGCCAAAGATGACATGTCTGGCTCCTGGTGATAAAAACCACACTGTTCGTTTTTTATGTAATGTCATTTTGACAATTTACTTGTCTCCTGTTTCAGAATAAAAGAGACAATTGGTTTGTGTTGACATTGTTGCTGTATCCAAAGTGAATTGTAGATTACTAGAAATGGCAGCGACAGCGTACCTGGATAACTGTATTAGAAACCTGATATATAGGCAAGCTTTAAAGTGATACTGTCCCATTTTTGGAAATAAACTCATATTACACCTCCCCTTGAGTTAAATAATTGAGTTTTATCTCTCTCCTGCACTTTCAATCGTTCTCTGAGTATGGCAGTGCAAATTTTACCTCCATGCTAGCAGTTAACATTGAGTCCTATGAGACCAGCTGGCGGCTAACTGGTCTCTTAGGAGTCAATGTTAACTGCTAGCTTGGAGGTAAAATTTGCACTGCTGTATGCCTGTTGAATGTACAGGAGAGAGGTAAAAACTCAATTATTTAACTCAAGGGGATGTTTCCAAAAATGGGACAGTATCCCGAGAGATTCCAGAGTCCCGTCTGGAAAGCACAGATCAGGGGCGACGAACGCGGAAAACAATTCAACCTGAAGCGTTCGATCAGGGAGACCGACCAACCGAAGCTTGTGTTTAGTGTATTGTTCCTTACACTTACTATTAGTAATGACTCAGGACACAACTGTCAAGATGTATATCTCAGTACGTTTAATACTCAACTGATTAATGTGTCATCGATCCACATTATATATGGCTACCCCAGCCCCCTGCTGGTTATAACATGCCATTACATCTCCCCCTTTCAGTAGGCAGTTTAACTGTTTTAGGCAAAACATTACCATAACAACATTCTTTAAAAAGTATGGCTATTTTCTTATTTTCATTTACCATATAACCTTAAGGATTCATTTTTATTCATTTCAAACCCCTAAATAAAATCTTAAAGCTCAGCATTAACCTCATAAGCTGATAAAGACACATTTTACCATAGCCATCTTGTATAACTGCATTGACTATTCTGAATATTAAATGTTTACTAAATCTGAACTGCAATTCAAACAAAACAAAAACATAACATTTTTATTTTACAGCTTGGGTATGGTATATTCCCCTTTTCCCTTTTTTTTTTTTTCTGTCCAATGTTCAAAGGTCAAGTCTTTCGGGAGGCCTGGATGGTCGGCCCGACCTAGTTGTAACAGTCTCACCTGGTTCTGGAGGTACTGGTACTTTCCTGAGGTGAGAGCGGTTGCGTCGCAGTTGTCCTCCTTCTGCTGTCTCCACCTCGTAGGAGCGCGGTGTGTGAGCCGGCCCCACGACGGTCGCTCTGGTGTTTGTCGGTCTGACCCACACCTGCTGTCCCGGCTGAAGAGGTGGCAGGGTTTGAGTGCGATGTCTCCTGTTGTATGTCTGTTGTTGTTGCAGCTTCAACGCAGCGTCCTTCGTCCTGAAGGTTTGTAGATCTGGCCACTCTGGTTGTAGCTGTGCTGGAGACACTGGAACCGGTGTTTTGATCCTCCTGCCCATCAGCAGCTGAGATGGGGAGAATCCATGGGCCAGCGGAGTGGCCCTGTAGGCCAGCAGCGCCTTGTGAAAGTCTCCCTCTTTCTGCAAGAGAGACTTGACCGTTCTCACGGCCCGTTCTGCCTCCCCGTTGCTACGAGGAAAGCGGGGACTGCTTGTCACATGGGTGAAATCATAGTCCTGTGCAAACTGAGAGAATTCTATGCACGAAAATTGTGGGCCGTTATCTGTGACTAAGACGTCCGGGCAGCCGTGTCTACCAAACACAGCTTTCAATCTGGCTATTGTCTGTTTTGCTGAGGTGCTGGGCAGTGTGCAAACTTCGATATAGCGAGAGAAGTAGTCAATCATGACTAAATAGTTCCCATTCTGCCATTGGAAAAGATCTGCTGCGACCCTCTGCCAGGGTCTGCTCGGGAGCTCAGTAGTCAGGAGGGGCTCAACAGCTGTCTGAGCTTCACGCACACATATTTCGCATTTTCCCACCATCTGCTTCACAGCGGACGTGATGCCAGGCCACCAGACTGACTCTCTGGCCCTAGCTAGACATTTGTTGATGCCTTGATGTCCCTGGTGCAGTCTCTGGAGTATTTCAGCTCTCATGTGTTCTGGAATGATCAGTCTCTCACCTTTCATGAGCAGTCCTCCCCCTACATGCAGGCATGACCTGTCCTGCCAGAAGGGTTGCAGCAGTTCGTGTATGTCGCGTCTGTGTTCAGGCCAGCCGTTTGCAATGTAACGGCTGAGGCGTTTGCAGGCGTCATCCGAGCGTTGGGCACTTTTTATCTGTTCCAGCTTTGTAGGTGTGGCTGGGAGGCTTTCCACCACGCTGTTCAGGTAAGCTTGGCATTCTTTTTCCTGGTTGTGCTCAGCCTCGGTGCCTGTGGTTGGAAGAGGCGCCCTTGACAGCGCGTCAGCAGTTATTAGGTTTTTACCTGGGACATGGATAATGTTGAAATTGAATCTGAGCAGCCTGAGTCTGAACCTGATGATCCTTGGCGGCAGGTCATCCAGTGCTCTGGACTTCAGGAGTGAGAGGAGTGGCTTGTGGTCAGTTCTAATGGTAAAGTCCAGACCACTGATGTACCCTCGCAGGCGCTCGCATGCCCAGGTCAACTCTAAAGCCTCTTTTTCTATTTGGGCATATCTTGATTCAGCTTTCGTGAGGCTTCGTGAAATGAAAACGACAGGTCTCCACTCACCGTCTGGCTGTTTTTGTGTCAAGACCCCCCCTAGCCCATAGGAGGAGGCATCTGCAGACACGATGGTTTCATGGTTTGGACTGTACTGGGCTAACACTGTCTCTGACCCCAGTTCTTTTTTTGTCTCTCTGAACGCTTTCTGCTGGGGTGGCCCCCATGTCCAGCTGTTCTCTGTCTTCAGCAGGTCACGGATGGGCTTTGTGAGGTCCGGCAGGCGTGGTGAAAATTTGCCAACGAAATTCACCATGCCCATAAAGCGGCGAACATCTGCAACATCCCTCGGCTCAGGCATTTCGAGGATTGCCTTGATTTTGTCCGGGTCTGCTCTGATGCCCTGGGCGTTGATGACATGACCCAGGAACCGGATCTCAGTCAGACCAAACTGGCATTTTTCATTGAGGGTGAGCCCAGCCTCTCTGAATTTCTGCAGCACTGTGTGTAGCCTGCTGTCGTGCTGTGCCCTGTCCTGTCCTGTGATGAGAACATCGTCTGCATGGCAGAGGACTCCATCTATGCCGTCGATGAGCTGGGAGATCCTCTTTTGAAAATGTTCAGGGGCAGACGATATACCAAAGGGCAGACTTTTGAAGTAGTAGCGGCCCTCTGGCGTGATGAATGTTGTCAGCAGCATCGACTCCTTGTGTAGTGGCACCTGCCAGAAGCCTGATGTCGCGTCCAACTTTGTGAAGAATCTGGCCCCTTCCAGTTTGGCCAGCGTTTCGTCCACCGCAGGCAGGATGTCTCTCTCTGATGACATTTTCATTCAGGTGAGTCAGGTCAACGCATATGCGTATTTTTCCTGTGGGCTTCACGATCGGCACCATGCCCGCGCACCACTCTGTGGGTTCTTCCACGGGGGCTATGACCCCCAACTTTTCCATCCTGTTTAGCTCCTCTTTCACCTTGGCGCGGAGAGGAATGGCCACTCTCCGTGGTGCTGAGAGCGCGTAGGGCAGGGCGTCTCCTTTAAGCTTGATTTTGTATTCACCTTGGAGCTGGCCTAGCCCTTGGAAGACCTCTGGATATGTTGAGCGGAAGGATGCCTCTGTGTCGTCTACGCTGTTCAGCTGAGGGATCATGTGCAGTCTCCGGATGGCAGGGAGACCCAGTAGAGACGTGGTGAGGTCTTTCACGATGTAGACCTCCTCCTCGATCTTTCTGTCGCCCCTCTGGATGACTGCCGTCACTTGCCCCATGACATTCAGAGGCTGGCCTGAAGGCCCCAGGAGAGGCCTGCGTGCTGCTGTGCAGGTGCCATGTTTGTGTTCATCATATGCTGTTTCCGGAATGGCAGTCACAGAAGCACCAGTGTCCACTTTAAAACATACAGGCCCGCCATTTACAGCAAGTGTCACAGTCCATGTGGATGACTGTGAGTGGTTCACAGCCCCCAGGTAAGCAACTGAATTGTCCTCATCTATGCAGTCTACTTTTTGTGCACCTCTGCACACAGCAGCATAGTGTCCTTTCTTAGAACATTTTCTGCACTCGACGTCCTTTGCTGGGCACTCCTTCCAGGAGTGTTTTGGAAATTTGCCGCATTTCCCACACGGTTTCGGCTTGGCTGTATGCTGCGGGTGAGGCGGGGTGAATCCCTGCGCAGCCTTTTTCCCGCTCAGTTTTCGCCTGGATATCGCATCCACTTGCCCCGTTGCCTCAGTTGACCGTAGAACTGCCTGTTGCTTTTTCACCTCTTCGTGCTGCTTAACTTGCGTTACTGCCGTCTTTAAGTCCAACTTTTCATTTAGTTGCATTCTTTCTGACAATTTTGCATCGCGTATGCCCACAACAATCCTATCTCGGATCAGTGCCTCGCGCAGCACACCGAATTTACAATGCTCGGCAAGTTTATGCACTGCTGTGATAAAGCTCTCTGCAGATTCGCCTACTTCTTGGCA
>NC_085874.1:26971450-26988950 GCF_034702125.1 Engraulis encrasicolus
TGTAGACCTCAACAGAGTCAGAAGCACACGCATAGGGAGCGGGGATCCGCGACTCAAACACTCAATTGGCCACAACATAGGCTGGACGGATCAAACAGGCTCGATGAATGACGAGGCGGGAGTTCAGTTTCAGGTTCAGTTTTACTCAGTGAGTGTTCGTGACTGAACAGCATGTAAGAGAATGGCTGTTGTAGTCAACTAAAGAGGATATATTCCGGTTTCACAATTTCTCGCGCTGTAACTGCCATTTTGTTGACATATTAATGAAATGCCGTCTGACCCGCCTTTGGCGGGTCAATGCACGACAGCCATCCGGTCTGTTCGGATGAGGTCTTGACCCGGCTCTCCAACCGGATCCTCCGGGGTTTTTTATCAGCTCTACTCAGAGAGTGCAGTCCTCTGTCAAGGAAGCTGTTTGATAAGACATGTGACTGTTACAGCCTATTTTTTGCAAGTGTTTCTGCCTTGCTTTTGTGGAGTTACAAAGGGCAATGTCAAAATGTGCCCTATTCCGCAATGGTGGAATCTTAGAAAAATCCTGGATCCAGATCACCTGCAACATGTAATCACTTGTTCAATCTGTTATTTCCAACAAACCCACTAAGTATAATCAAAATCTGTTCAGAATTTTTGAGTTATCCTGCTGACAGACAATCAGACAGACAAACAGACAAAAAAACAACAACAATGCAACCGAAAACATAACGTCTTTTGCAGAGGTAACTATAGCTTGCTGTTAGCTTGCTGTTTAACTCTGAAACTGAAACTGTCCAATATTAGAAGACAGGACAAATTAGGGTGGACTTGGCAGGATGGAGACATGCATTAAAGATCTAACATTGACCAAGACAGTGCAGAGGCAATTTGACCCATTTTTAATCTTAGGAATGTGAGACTTGCCTTCATGTGTTACATGTTACAGCACCTTTTGTAATTTTTTGTTGTGTTGTCTAGTGTTTTGGTAGTCATGTTCTTTGTCTTTTGTGTTTTTCTTTTGTAACTTTTAACTTGCTGCCTCTTGGCCAGGACTGCCTGGAAGAAGAGTCACTGTGACTCAACAGGACCTTTCCTGGTTAAATAAAGGGGGAAAAAAATGACATGAAATGTAGTCCCAATCACATGCCCTTAGCTATCTGAATGGAGAAATAATAGAGTAATATTTCCATGTCAGTCTGGCTTGCCAGGCTACCCACAACCTTCATGAGATTAGCAACTTGTTTTTTAATTTTAGCATATTCGTATCATAATAACTAATGCTCATCATAAACAACCTCTCATCCGGTTCTTCCCCTTGGGCTGGGTGTAACTTCACCTTGGTTGTCAGGTCACTTCAGAATACAAATGGCTGTGGGGGTCTGGGAGTTTCGCTAATGGCCAACCTTCAGTTGACACCACGAGTCTATGTTGTATGGCCCTGTAAAGCACACATGTCCTGCATATCCTACCCCATAATATGGCACTATGGGAGAAGAGAATTTGAATATTTCATGGCTCCACCTCCACAGGTCAGATGGGTGGTACGTGACAGTAAGAGTGTCTGTCTGGTCTGTCCGTAGATGCCGGAAAAGGGTGGTGCCTTTGCATCCCCACCTTTGGGCTCCCTTTAACCCATTGATGCCTAAAGCACCAGCAAAAAACGCCTGCTGAATGCCTAAGCCCTTGTTGGGAAAGTTGCCCTCAGCCTATAAAAACTTAAATATCTTAGCCTCTGATGCACATAAAATCGTGAAATAAGTTACATTCAAACCCTAAGACCCCCATCTTGTCTTGGAATGTGTTCATTCAGCTGTACCCACATCTTTATTTTTTTTAAAAAAGCTAAAATCTCAAGAACCTGAATGCAGCGTATATGTGTCTCCAGGCACCAAAGGTCAAACGACATATATGAGTCATCAGGCTGAAATGGGTTAATGAGGCTTTCTCAATTTTTACTGCAGACAAATTAGCTAAATGAGTGAAATGCAGCAGCAGTAACATTGTTAAGAAATAAACAATTATAAACAATAGCCCTTGGGTCTGTCTAGTTGGGTGCGTTGGTGCTGGGCAGAGGAACTTGGATTCGACAGGGTCAAGTGCAGCTGAAAAGTTTACCAAGGCTCTGAGAAGTCACATCAGGTGGCTAAGTGGAAGTTCAAGCAAAGTGGCCATTTTATCGCCATGATGTCCGACACTGGCATGTCGTAGAGTGCTTATCGGATGGGACTGGCTGCAACTTATAACTCATTTGAATGCATTACATTGCAGGTGTCTTAGTCCACATGAAAAAGGGTCCATTATTTAGCCACCTCATGAGCTATACCAAAAGGTAGGGGTCTTTATTGTGATAAACTTTATTGTCCGCATGGGGATTTTTTTGTTAGCAAGCGAGGCACACAAGGCATGTTGTTATTACATAAAATCGTTGACTGTGTGTGTGTGTGTGTGTGTGTGTGTGTGTGTGTGTGTGTGTGTGTGTGTGTGTGTGTGTGTGTGTGTGTGTGTGTTTGCATGTGTGCATGTTTGTATGTCTGTATGTGTGTGTCCTAGCTACCTGCACCTGACAGACAAGGCTGAAGGCTGCTGCCGCTAGTTTAAGGTCAATGTGTGTGTGATTTATGCCTTGCACAATGCATAAATAACTGTCTGCAAATCACACAAAATCACACGCTCTCCACCTCGTGCACGTTTGTCGCTCCAGCCATTCAAGGACACAATTCATAATTTACACTCGAGCTAGAAATGAAATGAAAAATTTATTTCGGAGATGGCATGCCATTGTTTTGTGGGGGAACTTTGTACTCCCTTGTTCCACAAAAGATAAGCTTGAACACATTAGTAGGGCATCCCAGAAGTATCAGACCCAGCAGAAGAGGTATTTTTATGAATACTCACAAAAAACGTACAGGCAACCTTGGACATTCCCCAAAACAAGTGCATCATTACTCTTGATAAATACTACAAAATAAAGGGAATGCACATAAGTTTAGAGTTATCACACGGAACTGAAAAATCAGTTTGGAAGTTCAGTTTGACCAGAAGCATAAAATACCTTGAGAGACCTTGTTTTCATAAACTTAGGTTCGGTACAAACGTTCAGTGTCTCAATGTCATTTTTTTTGGCTGAAGTTGTGGCTCAATGGTTATGGAGTTGATTGAACAGATGGTTTCAAGTTCCAATCTCGCTCTTACAGTAGCATCACCCATATCTACCAGCACCAGAGCCATGACCTTACATAAACAGGGACTAAGTCACTCGTACTGATTGCATTGCATAACATTATCTGCTAAGTTTAATATTCTGATTCACCATGTCCTCCTCATCACATGTTATAATATGGGTTATAAACACACACTGTAACAAATAGCTGTTTATTTACAGCAATTCTGCAACAGCATTCTACTGTTTTTCGAAAAAACAGACAACTACTGTGAAAGTATTACTTTGAGTCACATATTGAGCATAAACAGTAAGTATAGTGAGGCTTCTTAAGTCAATATTTCATAAGAATCTTTCACTTGGTGATGCAAGCACCAAATCAGGTACACAGGTGCTCCAGGGCCTACTCTCCCAGAAAAGGTCGCTATCCAGGTGAAAAAACAAGATGGCGGCCATTTTTCAAGATGGCCGCCTCATTAAAGGTGAAAAAAGCTGTTTTCGTCTTAGAATGCCAAGTAATCAAGACATCTGAGTGATGGAAATATTAAAATGTATGAATTCTGACCTAGACAACTTAATAGTATCAATATTTCATCACAAAATGGCCACCACTTGTCAAAATGGCAGCTCTTACGTGACTGAAAATGCATATTTATGATATACAGCTGTCCGATAGCAGGTATTCAATAATACATACTAACCTTGCCATCACTGTTGGAATACTATGTCGTAAAAACAATTTTGTTTACATTATTCTGTATTAGAGTGATGTTTATAGCACAACCAGGGCACACTGGTGACATCACTGGTGTGAGACTCAGCATGGGGTTCAGTGTCGGTTTGTAGTACAATAGCTGTAGTTGTAGTTTACTCTTTTAGTAGTATACTCACTTTAGTTTTTAGTATTTATAGTCTCCCAAATGCTATCTAATAAGACCCTGTATATAGCTTAACTAGAAATGTAGTTAGTTGTAGAAATTTAGTTAGATAGCCGCACCTGAATTGACAGGATGTGCCAGCGCGGGAGAGCCGAGCCGAGGGTAACGGGGCTTCAGTTACCCGGATGGTGTACAGATCGCACGGGACTTAAATGACTCTGGATGAACGATCGGGCTGAGTGTAGGGCAGAAGTTGCCTGATTTTCATAGACTTCAGATCAGGTACCACGATTCTGGTCTGACCAGGACTATAACGATTAGCCATATCTCAATGTGCTTTCATATTTTGTACGGTTGGCAATCAGAATGCTGAACTCTTAACCCGCCCTCCTATCACTGATAGCCCCCCCTCAACACTGAATTGTGATTGCACATTCTACTTACACTAACTCAAAACACGCACGCACGCACGCACGCACGCACACACGCACACACACACCTAACTCAAAAGCACACACAAACATGCACACACATGTTGCTGCTGCTTCGTGGCTGTTACTTAATGACTGTACTGGAAAACTAGCTACCAACTACAGTTGTAGGCCTGAAAGTTCTCTGGTCAAAGCTTCCTGCAATTGCGGAGAGTTGCCAGCAACTGACAAAATGTGGATGCAAGACTGACTGACGAGGAAGATGCAAATGCTATTGCTTTAGCCTCAACTGTACAGTTATGTTCCTGCAAATGTGGGGGCTAAAAATAACTAATCCAACATGTGCATCAGAGAGTTTTCCCACCCAAACAACATGTAATCATTATAGGCCTACTTCTGTTTTTGTAATATATAGAATCATTCAGTTATTTACATATAATTATGAAAATACTATAATTTTCAATATTTTTGGTTTTTTTTTAGTGTATAATTGAAATTTCCATGCTCAACATAATATATTTCCATACATAGATATTCAAAATATGATCAGTCAATCAAAATATATATAAAAGCCATTTAAAAGCAGTTCAATTGGCGGCCATCTTGGAAAATGGCCGCCATTTTGTTTTTTCACCTGGATAGCGACCTTTTCTAAAAGGGTAGGGTCTGAAGCACCTCTGAACCAAATTTGATGCTTGCATCACCAAGTGAAAGATTGTTTGAGGTATTTGCTGCACTAGTACTGCACAATAGCAGTATTCGCCGTTGTGGAAAAAAATAGAGATGCACCGGATCCTGATTTTTAGGATCCTGCCGGATACCAGATCCACTGAATAAGATCCTGCCGGATCCGGAACCGGATACCGTATCCTACAAAAGGGTTGAAACATATAGTCTACTCGCACACGTGGGCCCTTTTTATTACGTTGGCGCAAACTATTTTTTAGACTCATTGGCTTATTGCCACACCTCCTGCAATAGCCGCTTCCAAAGGGATTTCACTCCATGCAGTGATTGGGGTTGTGAAAGACTGAAAAGTCTAGGCTAGACATGCACCAGACCCTGATTTTTAGGTAACATGCCGGATACCGGATCCACTGCATAAGATCCTGCCGGACCCGGACCCTGTGAAAAACTCTATTATCCTGACGGATCCGGAACCGGAACCGGATCCGGTGCATCTCTAGAAAATAACAAGTTATTTTAGGCAGCACCATTGAAACCCATTCATCCTCCACTTGTCCGTGATCACCATCAAACTTCAATACCACCTGAAGAACTGAAGTCATTCTGACTGGTTAAAGATTATCTGATACTATCAAGCATGATGAAACAATTTCTAAGGAAACTACAATACTTAAAAAGTGCTTGATGCAGCACAGTGTGAGTAGCACATGCATTTTGATAGTGATGAAAGTGTGAATGGCTGAAACATTTTAAGAACTTGTAACACTCTTGCAACAAGCAGCCCCATCTAAACCAATCTGCTAATCAGTCCCTGGCCTCACCTGAGTAGGGCTGTTATGCCATTATTCAATTACGGGCGTCACCTGCCAAGGGCCTGATGACTCTGGTCACATGGTACTCTTGCACCTGTATATAAATCTGGACTATCAACACTTCAGTTGCTTGCCTGCCTGCTGGCTGGCCTGCATGGCACAGCATAGCACTTGTTTGCCTACAAGCTTGCCTACAAGCTTGCTTACAAGCTTGCTTACATGCTTGCACACTTTCCTCTTTGTGAAAGCTTGCTGTATGTGGCATCATTTGTGGCATTGTTGCATATAATGTGCCTGCTGCAAATTAGGCATTGCTTTGAGAGCTAGCTTGTAGTGCTGCTTGTTTGCTGTGCTACTTGGTGCAAAATAATGTTTTAAAGACTGACCAATGCTATATTCATCATTGGCTCATCAAGAGATACAGTAAAAAGCCCACCTTGCACACTATCATTGTAACATAGCACTGCATACTCTGAAATGTTATTCATGCCCACACTTTCAAAGGACCACCACAAACCATTTTCTCAATACAGCATAGCGCCATAGTATCATGCTCAAGGCACTCCAGTCATGGTGAACGATGGGAGGGTGGGGTGGTAACATGGCCAGGGTACCACAGTTATGGAGAATGATGGGTGGGGTGGGAAGTTGCCATGGCCATATTCATGAATACAACTATGACCCAGTATTTGCCTGTCATCTCACAGTACAATTCAACTTTTTAACTGAAATGTACTGTTATTTTTCTGTAGAGTACTGTTATTTAACAGTTCAATTGCTGCTGAAAAAATGTTATATACTGTGATACATTAAACAGCAACGAGCTGTATTTGATTTTTGGTGTGAAATAACAGTAGAATTACAGGTAAATATAATTGCCAGTAACTGCCGTTATTTTGCAGGGAAATTTTCTTAGAGTGCATGCTATGTCATGGTTGTATTGGCTACATCTCTTTCCACTCATAGCCATGACGAAAGGTTTATCAATATCATTCTGATAGCTATTTTTTGTACAAAAACAAAAATATATTCCGCTCGATGCGTCATGCTCAACTCAAGACAACTGTAGACCATTTCTTCTTGTACTGTATTAGTCTCACCATTTCTCGACGCTGGCTTGAAGTTTTTTAAAATATATATATATATACATATATATATATATATATATATATATATATATATATATATATATATATACATATATATATATATAATTTTTAGGGCTTTTGTGCCTTTATTTTTTGATAAGACAGTGAAAAACAGACATGAAAAGGCTGGGAGAGAGAGACGGGGAAGGATCGGGATATCACCCAAGGCCAGGAATCAAACCCGGGTCGGCCGCACAGCAATCCAGTGCCCAGGCACCAGAGCCACGTCTGGGCCCACGCTGGCAAGTCTGAAAAAGGGAATGCACATCCTACACCTTGGCCCTTTCAGCCTCACTGCTCCAGCCCTGATATGGACAAGCTAGCTACACCATGTGATCCTTCCTTGAACTCCAATCACGAATGCTTTTCTATTTCCTTGACCTCTACTTTCACTTCCAATTTTCTCCTCCACCCCATCTCCCTCTCTCCCTCTCTTTCTCTCTCTCTCTGATACTGTTATCGTTGACTATCTTTTCCCCCTCCTATACGTGTTCTCTCCCAACCTCCACACCAGGCATTACCATCTCCTGCTGCGGCCCTCCAGATAAGGCGTGATGGATGCAGATTGTTTATGCTGTGGCGTCTCTCATTAGTCTGGGCCCATGTTGTGGTGGCCGAATGTGATGTGCCACTCTGTGTGTGTGTGTGTGTGTGTGTGTGTGTGTGTGTGTGTGTGTGTGTGTGTGTGTGTGTGTGTGTGTGTTTGTTTGTGTGTCAGTGTGTGTGTGTGTGTGTGTTCATATGTTTGTTGTGTTTGTGTATGTCTGAGCAAGAGAGAGAGAGAGGGAGGGAGAGGGGGAGGGAGGAATACACAGAAATATATATTTAGAGAGATACATGGAAGCATGGTGTCATGGTGAGTACTTTATGGTGGAGGACTAGGGGGTTAGGTGGTGTATGTGGAGTGCTTCTTACATGCTTCACTTTTTTTTTTAACTTATTCCTGACCTGCACCCACCTCCAGAAAATTTTTAATTAAATAGGAAAGTGTGTGTGTGTGTGTGTGTGTGTGTGTGTGTGTGTGTGTGTGTGTGTGTGTGTGTGTGTGTGTGTGTGTGTGTGTGTGTGTGTGTGTGTGTGTGTGTGTGTGTGTTGCATGCATTGCTTATTGATAATATTGAATTAATGTATTCATTTCATACACTCAAGCATCATGGTACTTGTTCATTGTAAATAAGGGATACTTGCCATAGTGTAGTAATACAATATGTGCATCCAATGACATACTCATCCCCTGTAAATGTCGTACTGCACATAGTGTACATTTATTGTCGTCTAGATGATCCTAGATCAGCAACTGAGTACCTCCATCCCTTTTTGAATGCATCCTAGTATCTCTATAATGCCCTGTGTGCACCAAGCGCAAAGTATGTGAAGCAGTGGAAGTTATTATTTCTCCATGGAGGGAAGGCGAATAAAGCTACCAGAGCGAATTCGCCCGAAGCAAAGCGAAGCGACCAAAGCCAATTTTGACGATTAAACTCAAGCTAATCGTTAAGCGAATTGCTATGATGCGGTTCGGCAAAAACCAATTGGAACGTTCATATCAACGAATGTCCCAGGCTGTCAAGACAGAGCCGTTATGATATTAGCTGAATCAAACATGTCATGCCGCGTCCAGCGCAAATAAAGTGAATTCATGGCCAAACTTCTTCAACCAACCCAGCTACCTGGGTCGCGTAGGTAGCGCCTGGTGTACACATGGCATTAGAGGGTATGTCTGTCCGTCAGTCGGTCTGAAACGCATTGTTTCATTTTGTCATTCCCTCCTGTGTCCACAAGGCGGCAGTGCATTGACGGACGCATCTTTGTCCGTCTGTCGGACTTGTTTCATGATGACCATTGCGTGGGGTCATATTTTTATTTAGGAATAAAGGAGGTGGCTTTCTGCATGTGTGCACAGATGTGTTGGGTTTGGGGAGTTTCTCAAAAGTTGTGAGAAATGTGCTGCAGCAGCATTGAGACAGCAGAGAAAATGAAGGCGATTTCTCACACTGTCACACACAGTGCCCTGGTACAAACATACACACACACATACACACACACACACACAAGCACAGCATACACATACACTCACACACACATAGACGCACGCACACACATGCACACACGCACACACTTGCATGCACACACACACACACACACACACACACACACACACACTGTTCGAAGTGTGATAGGGAGGGCGTTTCTGTTGACTGCCGGTGCGAATAAATTATCAGTCATGTGAGGGAGGTTTCCAATTAAAATGTCCGTCACCATAGATTGCCTTCAGGTTCAGTGTCATACAAACAGACTCCACCAACTTCATATTCTGCCCTGATCATAGCACAACCTGAGGCAGTCAAGTACATTAATTTACCAAGGATCACCGATTGGCCCTGTGCACCTACATGATCTCGAAGGAATTGTGTCTTTTTTCTGACGCAAACCAAACTCTGAAATTGCGTCCAGATCACGATGCATTCCCTTTGACACACATGCACAGTGGTCATGCAGCTGTCTTTGACAGGTTAGGCTTAGGGATGGTTTTGGGAAGGACACAATTTTAAAGCTCGGAAACATTACATTACTGACAGGTTAAGTTTAGGGATGGTTTTGGGAAGGGCACAGCTAGACCAATCAGAAGCCATCTACGTATATGCTCTAAAGTGTCGGAATTTGGACGCAATTGCGGATGTTGGTTAGAAATTGAACGCAATTCTTTCGAGATCAGGATCCTGTGCTTGAGAGCCTTGTGTAGGCCTACAGGCTAGTGGGATAATAGGCTAATGTGCTTTGTTATTTATGTAGTTTTGGTATTTGGTGTGCAGTGCATGCATGCCATGCAAAACAACCTTTGGGTATTTTGGACAATGCTGTTTGAAACAAAACGTCAGGTGTCCTCAGTGACTTTGACCAACAGTTGTCAGTGACCTGGACATTTCGGTTAACCCATTGATGCTGGATGTTACATTGCGCAACATGACCTTTTGCGCTTGAAGCTGCATGACTCAGCATTCAGGCTCGTGAGATTTGAGATATTTGTATTAAAAATGTTGGTATATTAGAGCTGAATGAACACATTCTAATGCAAGATGAGGGTCTTAGCATTTAAATGCAACTGCTTTCGTGTTTTTATGTGCTTCAGAGGCTGAGATATTTAGGTTTTTATAGACTGAGGGCAACTTTTCCCAAAAAGGGCTCAGGCATTCAGCAGGAATTTTTTGCAGGTGCTTTAGGCATCAATGGGTCAATTGCATGTGATGGGATCATCTCCTTGTCCTTCTCTCTGCAGGTGGTCACACTGTACCCCGGTCAAATGTGGCAGGTGCTCTTGAAATAGTTATGATGCATAGTGGTGTTTTCCTATTACAAATTGGGGTCCATTCAGTATGCTCCAAGGGAGCAATATGGATGACATATACACATTTGCCTCAGTCAGAAACCTGTGCTGTGTCTCAAACAATGAGCACAAAATGTGTCATTTTCTCCACTCAAACACACACACACACATGCACACACACACATACGTACATACGTACACAAACACAAACACACACACCCACACACATACACACGAATGTGTACACACACACACAAACACACATTCACATGCACGCACACAAACACACACACACAGTCAAACACACATACACACACACAGGTACAGGCACACACACACACACACACACACACACACACACACACACACACACACACACACACACACACACACACACACACACACACACACACACACGCACCTATCCCCTACTCAGCTTTACAAGAATCATGAACCACAGTGTCAGGGATAGTGAAGGACTATTGGCAGCGTGTGAATCTTTAATGCTGTAGCCTCCATGAATAAATGACTACTGTGTGTGTGTGTGTGTGTGTGTGTGTGTGTGTGTGTGTGTGTGTGTGTGTGTGTGTGTGTGTGTGTGTGTGTGTGTGTGTGTGTGTGTGTGTGTGTGTCAACGTCAGGAGGGAAGGTCCACTCTAGACTACTGCTGTGCTCAACTGAATAAATCAAAACGGGGAAAGGGGAGGAGTCCATATCATCCCTGGCACAGGAGCAAAGATGTCACACGAACAAGAACATACACGCACGCACGCACGCACGCACGCATACACACACACAAACACACTCGTGCGCACGCACACACACACACCATTTCATTATCTATAATAAGGGGTGTGCACGTGTAAGAAGTCATACCTGAACCACATACAGTAATAGCATTTTCTGCTAGCATTGCACCAGTGTGGAGCATTTCACATTCAATTTGTGGTTTGATTCTGAGAATAATTAGTCAGGACTGGGCTGGGCCTGAAAAAGAAAGTGAAAGCGAAAGCCCACCTGGGAAACTCCAACTCTCATTGTCATTGTGACACAGCACTCCACAGCTGCACACAACGAAAGTGCATTTTATGCCGCACCCATGCAAGGGGGTAGCCCCCAATGGCGCCTCAAGGGAGCAGTGCGGCGGGACGGTACCATGCTCAGGGTACCTCAGTCATGGAGGTGGATGGGGGAGAGCACTGGTTAATTACTCCCCGCACCAACCTGACGGGTCAGGAGTCGAACCCGCAACCTTTGGGCTACAAGTCTGACGCCCTGACTGCTTACCCATGACTGCCCATGAACCCATGCTACAGATCTCTTTCCCCTGTCCTGCACAGTCAAACGTCAACACCTCTTCCAGCTGCATCATAGCACTCTTTTCTCAAGGCGGCCTCTATTATGACTGATTAGCCCCCACCAGTTAAGTTACTGTTCCATAAGTTAGCATTAATGTCCCCAATTACCGGCTTCACACCAGCAGGCATAGGGTACAGAAGGACAGTAAGGCTGTACTATTTAACAGGAGAGGAGGTGGGAAATTATAATATTTCTGCAAATTATCAAAAGAGGTAGACATTCAAATCTGATCGATGTCATCAACATGTCATCAACATCAACAGCTTAGTCCATGTTCGGTCTGTTCACGGACCAATTGTTTAATTACAATTTTCAGTTGTGTGGTTTAGAGCTCATGGCTAAATTTCCACGCAAAGTTTTTTTTTTGTCTTTTCCATGGAGGTCAAGTTTCCTGATTTGAAACAGTCACCCAAATTTGTTTATTAATTGTTCACACGCTCGCTGCCATGGAAAATTGATACCAAGGTGAAGTCACAGGCAAGGCTAAATAGTTCAAAAGAAAACACAAAAACAAATGGAATGATTATTGCAACACAACTTTTCAATGCTTGCAACCTTGCAAACTTTGACATATGTAATTGAATACCCACGCGTAAAATGAATTTCAATTTCACAACTGAATGATTAATTGTTCTAAAGTTTGTGTGTTATGGAATTTAAAATGACAATAACATGCTAATTAAATTTTGTGGTTCTGGTCACGATAAGCTTTGTTACAGTCTCTTTGAGGAATGTCAGAAAGTGTTCTGAAGTCACATGGAATCACTGAAACTTGTTTTAAAGTGTCCACATAATCGGGAATACAAACAAACAAACGGAATGATTATTGCGGCAGGACTTTGGTATCCCCTTGAAGGAGAATGGCTGACAATTTCAGCAGTAGTAGTTTGCCCATGCTACCCTTGACAGTACCCAACGACACAGCATTTTTTGTCCAGTTCTTTCTGAGATTCAGGCCATTCTGATAATAGGAATATACTATACCCCCCCCCCACCCCCATACACACACACACACACACACACACACACACACACACACACACACACACACACACACACACACACACACATACAAATGCACACACCTTACCCTGTCATCAAACTTTACATATGTATGTCGTTTTTTCCCCTCTGAATGACATGGTGAAAGTAAGGCAGGCTATAATCTGGTTGCAAAGCTATTACTCTGGGTGAGCCCACCAGGGGTGTCATGCAGGGGGGTAAAGTGTGACTGAGACACAAGGGCCCCATGTATACAGTATAGGGGGCCCACACACAGTCCAATTCATGTAGATGGTCGGGGGGGGGGGGGGGGGGTCTATTGGAACTGATTGCACATAGAGTCCACAATTTGCTTTCTACGCCCCTGGTGCCCACCAACACAAATATGCATGCTCATAGGTACACCCAGCACCACAACATTGAATTGAAGACGTGAAAGCACCCAGCATGATAATTGCCATCTCAGGCTTCACTGCATCTAAATCAGCAGGAACTAAGCCCAAATCAAATTGAATATTTCTGGCAGGAAGAGAAAGAGAGAGTGAGATGATGGGTAATAGTCTATGCACGTGTGTGTGTGTGTGTGTGTGTGTGTGTGTGTGTGTGTGTGTGTGTGTGTGTGTGTGTGTGTGTGTGTGTGTGTGTGTGTGTGTGTGTGTGTGTGTGTGCATGCTTGCATATGTGGGTGCTTGTGAAGAAAAGTGCCTTCACCTGCACATTAGCATTTGTGTGTCGCCATGTCAGATGGCAAGAAAAGCACCACTTCCCTCAAGCTGTCTTCACATAGCTCAGGAGTAGAACTCGACACTATACACATGAAGAGCTCTTTTCCAAAATGAGATATATCCATTTTATAGAATGTTGGGAAATTGACATTTTTGTATTGGGCATTCCATTGCAAAATTCATTTTTTATAGAGGTTTTAAATGATGTTCTCAAAATATTTGAATGGCAAGAATTTACACATAGATGATGGGACCTCTTAACAGTCAATTCAAATATTAAAAAGCAAAAAGTCAAAAATGGTGGATATAGCGTTTTGGAAAAGAGCTCTTCACATACAGATGACAAAATACTGGACAGATACATGTACACACGTGTTCACACCAGACCAACCAAGTCAAAGGCAAAGTCGGCTATTTCTGGACTTAGGAATTGAAATTACAGTTCGTTTCTCATAGACACAGACAGGACAGACATTACTGTAAGACGGGAACTAGGGGTTTAAATGATGTCGAAATGTATCGATATATTGCGATATATTTTGATGATTGAATCGAATCGCATCGTATCGTGGGGCATTCTTGAAAATAATCGAATCGCTGGCTCCTGCCCAATAACTTAATAGAAGTGGAAAAGTAATTTGGAAAAAAAATCAAATCGAATCGTATGGTGTCATATCGTGGGGCATTCTTAAGAATTGAAAATAATCAAATCGTATCACATCGAATAATAAGATATCGATATTGAATCGCATCGTCACGGAGGCTGTGATTTACACCCCTGACGGGAACATTTAGTAATTAAAGTTACTGTGTCTGTCTGTTTGACCAATGTTACATCCAGAGAAACAGTGACGAGGAACATTAAGACCATGTACCGTAATAGGTCAGGGGTGCATTTCTCAAATCGTGGTTGCTAACTGCGGTAAGTACTTTGTTATTTGCAATGCGATTTCCCATTGGCAACTACTGAAGTTGCTAACTGCTAATAACTAAGCTTTCGAGAAATGCACCCCTGGTTAGGTCTGAGCAGCCAATGAAGTACAAGTGCACAGTACAGTACAGTCCAGTCCAGTAGTTCGATCGAAATCTCGAACCAAGATGTTGGTCTGACCAAGAAGATAACGAATAACGTTTCTCAAATGGCCTGATTAACCTGCCTCCCTCAGCTTGCAACTGGTTGAGGCCAGAAAAGGCTGTGCAGAAGTTTAAAACAAAAAGTCCCAATTGAATGTCTCTGCTTAAACCACGTCACTGCCTTGAAAACGCCTCTACCAGTTGGAGCTGCTCAAAGTTGATTCCTTTCTGACAAAATGGGTGGAGGTCAGAAGCGATGCTTGTATTGCTCCTGGCCTGATTGGAAGGGTGTAACCTGGCTAGTGTGATTCAGCATAATCCATAGAAACAAAAACAGCCGATAGTTTTGTGTGCAGTGCAGTAGTGCAGTACACAGACTGACCTGAAATGTTTTGGATGTATCCAGTTTAACTTCAGAAATCAAGATATGGACATCTGACCCTAGCCTCGCGAGCCATCCTACGTACTTCCGCCAAAGGATTGGCTCCACTACTATAGTCTGGCCGTGCTTCTCTGTGGAGTGCCTGGAACGGTAGAATTTTGATCACAACACCCCCCCAGAAAACAGCCAATAATCGAATACGCCGCCCACGTGGGGGCGAAAGGGGGAGGCCGCTCATGACAATGACGTACACATCTGGCCAGAGCCATTGGTCTGCGCTATGTTGTTGTTGAGTAACTGCTAGCGATTGGGTGAGAGGTGTCCAATAATTTTAAACCATAACTGAGTGCAAACTTCCTGCTTCCTACAATCGCTTCAGAGCAAACAAATGCCAGACCATAAATACGAAATGAAATGGTAGTATTATGGGATGGTCAGGACCAGGCTAATCTGACCCAGCTCTATCAAAGGTACATGTGCTGATAACATTTCTGAGGCCTCAAATAGTCGACCGTGGATTTACTGTGAAAACTAACCATGGTTTTACCACGGTTTATAGTTATTCATTGAATAACACTCAGCTGATTTTCTTATCCAATATAGGTGACAGTCCTTGGAGCAGGGTTAGGTTCCTTGCTCAAGGGCACTTCAGCCATGGATGGTGGTGTAGGGAGAGGTAAGTAGCCTATGGGATTCAAACCTGCAACTCTGTGATCTTCAGTCCAACTCCCTAACTATTACGCCACGGCTACCCACAATGAGTTCCTAATATTTTTCTTTTTTATTGGGTATCCATGAAACCCACAATTAACCATGACTTTTCATGGTTTTTTTTTGTATGGTTTGTGATGATGGTTAAACCATAGGCCGATTTTCGTAAGGGTAATTACTGTATGAGGACATAGGCCTACCGGTACCCCTGGCAGTCATAGTAGACCGAACAGAACATAGGTTTACGTACTTGGCCTGCTCAGCTTTTTCAGGACAGGATACGTCACATTGGAATCACATTTAAGTCCCGGAAAGACGATATGAGCACAAAAGAAGAAAGAATGAGAAAAAAACGGGGCTACGGAGCAGGGGTGCGTTTCTCGAAAGCATAGTTGTTAGCACTTAGCAACTTGGGGTAGTTGTCAATGGGAAATTGCATGGCAAACAACAAAGTAGCTAATGTAGTTAGTAATTACATGGTTTCGAAAAATGCATCCCTGGACAGTAATGGAAATAGTACAGTAGTAGAGAGAAGTCTCATAGTAGAGAGAAAGGAAAGAAACAAGGGAAAGCGGGAAAGGACAGAGAATGAATGTGTTATAAGACTTTGCCAAATAGCCAGAAAGAGAGTTGGGAGAGAGATTGTGGGGGGAGTTAAAAGATAAGGTCCATTAAAGGAAGTGGCTTTGAGAAGGGCACTAGCTGCGTTTTAACCTTTGTGTTGGGGACGCAGGCTGGACGACAGTGTGATGGAGCAGCTGTGTGCATGTGTGTGCGTGAGTGTGAGAATATTGTGAATATAGATGAACTCCCTTCCTGCTTATCGGAGCTGGAAGACAAATCACCCTGTTTTGAATGCAGTTGCCGCGACTGAGCATGCACGCAACCTTTCACTTTTTTTACTCCCTCTCTCTCTCTCCGTCTTATCTCTGTCTTCTCTCTCCCTCTCCCTCTCTCTCCAATTCACATTCCCCTGGCCTGCATACACATCACCTTTAAAGTCATTTTTTTACTCACATTCTCTCTCTCTCGCTCTCGCTCTCTCTCGCTCTCGCTCTCTCTCGCTCTCGCTCTCTCTCGCTCTCTCAATCTGTTTCTAGTATCTCTAATCATATCACAGTGTGAAGGTCACCTATCTGATATCACTGTTTAAGTATCCCACAGGAAGCCTTCACTCTGTCTTCATCAGTGAGCACAGTTACATTTATAAAGAATTCCGCTTTCAAAAGGAATAATGACTGTGGTTAAATAAGAGGATTTTAAACAGAATGGCAGTGTTCAGATTTGTTTTGGTTGTGCACAAGTCATTTAAACTCTACATCCTTACCAAACGTGGCTGTGTTTTGGGAACTATTCTGGTTTGCACATGTACGTAAATGGAATATTCTGGTGTTTTTTTAAACAAATACTGAGAATATTCCGTTCAAAACCGGGATACTCTGTGCATGTGTACTGTAACAGATGAAAACTAGCAAAAAAAACCTGAAACCTGATGTGGTAGCGCTGAGAACTTTAGCTCAGGTGTACTGAATTGGAGTGTGGAAGGAAAGGTCACCCCAAGGAGCCCCAAGTGGCAAACCAGTGCCTTGACACAGGGGCGAGCGCTGCATAACAACTACAGATTAGCAGATATAGGTGGTAGACATTCAGTAAACCTCCCTTTGAGCCCATGCAGAGTGGCGGACTGCACAGGATGCAGGGGCGGTGCTATAGGGTGGGCAAGCAGGGCATTTGGCCCTGTGCCCAGGGTACTTTTGTATTGGTGGTAGGGGCCTTATTATGACCTTGGCAGGCCATGGGGGGGCTTTAAGTGTTTTGCCCTGGGGCTTT
>NC_085874.1:26993950-27123950 GCF_034702125.1 Engraulis encrasicolus
GCCTTGCCATACGTAAGCTCCAGTCCATTTACATTAACCTCCACGTTATGTCTTGGCCGGGTATTTTGTAGGAGATAATTGTTGTTGTCAATGGGGTTGGTGGGGAGTGAAGGATTACTGAACATCCGAGCAGATTACATGTCATGACCAAACGTTAGTGACTGACTGGGTAAAAACAGATGCCCATTTCAAACTTCAGCTGATTTCACCCCTCCTACCAGGATTACTGTGATGTCTTAATTCAGACAGTGGCTAACCCGCTAGAATTATATATAAAAAAAGAAGCTTTGCTCCAACGGTAGCTTAGCAAACTAGACAATAACACCTGGCAGCCAAAATATTTTTACCCGGCGAGTTTGTCTTGTGTCGTTTATTGGACCACCACAAGGATCATCACAACAGTCCTCAGCCATAGCCCAGCAACCACAATACAAGTTCTCCCTCTGTTTGAATATTTGGGGCAGGCTTTGGAGACCACGGATAAGAAAAAATGTATTCTTATTTGGTAACAGCATGCGTTGTGATTGGAGAACAGGTTTGCCGTCCTTTTTGGTTTGATCGCAAACAGTGCAATAGGCCAAGGAGGACATGGAGAAAAGCCATGAAAACAACAAATGTCCAGGGAAAAAAGAACTCTTAGAAATACTGTCCAAATGAATTGTGTGGTGGTAAGAAGATTCGGGGGGAAAAAGATATTTGTGATTGGGCAGCATAATTTCAGGAAATATAAAGTAAACCACACAGCATTCCAAATTATTAGGCTATCTACATCAAGTTCACTGATTTCCCCAAATAATCAATATAAATGACAGTCATCATAATGTTTATGTCATCAGCCGTTAGCGTACAAATAAAAAAAAAATTGAACAAAACTTCCAATTGCTACTTTTACATGAGACATTTAATTTGGAATTAAATGACTTTAATTGTGAATAAAGCTTAATTCTGCTTTGAAAACGGAATTCAAGGAAAGATCAAAGTAAACTCAATGGAACTATTTAATTCTGAATTATTAATTTAGAATTAAAAACATTGTATATGAACGTAGTGAATGATTAGGGTATTTAAGAAATAATAACAATAAAAAGAAATATCAAACGCATTATTTAGGGAAATCAGTGAAAAATGGGATTTGCATAATAATTGTTAAAGGTACACTGTGCAGGACATGGTCAAAAAAGGTACTGCAACTATGCTGCTCATTGAAACTGGGTTGCCTATGGCCAAATTTGATCTTTTCATGAACGTTTACTAAGTAATAAATTAATATTTTCCAGTATGGCCAAAGTACAGTCTTTTTTTTCCAGCTAAAAATGTCTATTTCTGGGAATTCAAAATGGCGGACCATGGAAAAGATACCCCTTTTAATGTAGGAAAAGTGCAATTTTCCCAGTCATAATGAATACTTAGAATTTGATGGTGGTGGTAAGTAGTCATGAAAAAGGTAACATTAGTGAATGGGTAGCATGAATTCTGGAAATACACAACTAAAAATCTTGCACAGTGTACCTTAAATGCAGTGTTACAACTAAGTGCCTACTCCACATTTAAAGCACAGTCCAGGTCTCCTGCAAAGAGAATGGTTCATTTTAATACTATTCATGCCTCTTCACATGTGTTTATTGTCAAGTTGGAGTGGGGGTGTTCTCTGGTCGTCTCTATCTGAAGAAACAACTCTCTTCCCAAAAACATTAAGGCCCGATTTAATAAACGTGAAAAGAATTTGTCTATTCTAGTGTTTAGCAAACTTTTTCAAATCGACTTTCCTAATTTTTGCTAGGCTCAGTGATTTAATAATTTATGGCTAGGGCCTTCTGTTTTATATGCTTTCTCTCTTGACAAGGCCATTTGTACTGTATGCCTACAGAATGGTTTCAGCGCTGCGGTGATTACAGATATTTGCAAGTAGGAACATTACAAGATCATCACATAGTATATAGTTTATGAAATAGATGTGGAAAATAGTTAATGGTTTATTAAAGGAAGTGTATCAGAGTATTGTATAATATTGTTAAAAAAATATGTTTAAAAAAAAAAAATAGGCTGACTAGCAGAGATCTAAGAGCAAACACTCACACACTGAGGCCAGCAAGAAGCCTCTCTTGAATGCCATTTATTCCATTTAACCCCTATTAGAAGTAGTTCAAAAGCTTTGCATGCATCCTGACGACACTAATAAAACAATTGGCAGTTCAGACATGAATGCCATTAGAATACTACTGTCAATTTTAAAAAAAATGCATGACACACTCCATTTACAGAACGAAAAAAACCCCAGATCTTCCATCCAGTCTAGGACAGTATGTGAGACTTAAATTCACGCTGTGATAGAAATGAGGTATGCATGCACTGCCCTCTTGTGGTAGAGTGGTGACATGATATGAAGTCTTAATTTTGACACCTGCGTATAAAGAGCGTGATGTCCAGTAGGGAAGTGCACTGACTGAAATCACAGTTGCTCAGGCTATACAGAGATAAGGGCTTGATAATTCATTTCGGTGGTTGTGATGTTAGTGCATGAACATCCATTAGTTGGTGAAGGTTTTAAGTGCACACCTCAGGGGTAGATACAGGTGGTTTCACTTATTAAGAGGTACAGGAAATTAATAGAACAAATAGTGGGTCCAGAATTGTACACTTATGGAGCCAGATTATCCAGCACTAATTACAGTATATATAAAGTTGAAAAGGTTTAAAGGAGCCGAATGCCCAAGGAGCATAGATGGGCCTGATATATAGGGCTGCTGAGTCATTTTAGCCTTTTAGGTACGATATAGGCCTAATCATTTTAATTTTGGAAAAGTAATGTTTAACGGTTGCCTTAAAAATCCATTTACAAATACAAACCAATGGACATGTTGAACAATGTGAGGCTAAACTGACATGCAGCATGCAGTATGAATAGTTGGATGGTATTACATACTGTGTCTGGGGGTATAATCTAGCCTAGGCAACTCTCCCCAAGCTATTGGGCATGTTACATATCAATCAATAGTTTAAAGAAACTCCGGCACACTGACCATTTCGCTGTTCTTTCTTTAATAAACGACGTTTCGGTACTAGACCTTCATCAGGTACTAGACCTTCATGAGGTTGCCTGATGAAACGTCGTTTATTAAAGAAAGAACAGCGAAATGGTCAGTGTGCCGGAGTTTCTTTAAACTATTGCTGAGTGACCCATGGTGCCATCTCCGACGCACCTGCCAGCTGAGGTATGCAAAAAAAAGCAGAAGTTTAACATATCAATCAATGACAACAATGTAAACCTGATGACACATTGATCCATCATTTGACCTGACGTGACATGAGTAAATCAAGGCCCACTGGTGTTCAAAGGTGTTTAGTCAGGGCAGGTTAGGCGCACAGGCTAGATATGGCTGCAGCTGAGGGTCCCCCGCTAGGCAGAGGTCCTCTGATTTTTCTCAATACCGTATACATGGGTTCGCCGTGTTTATAAACACAATGTTGTGAGGAGGGACAAGACACTGCCAGCCAACCACGTGAGCTAATTTTTTGACCTACAGCGGTTTCCAACAATCAGAGGTCGAGTTGTGCGCAGCTAGTTTCGCGCAGTCAGAGGGGTAAAAATAATTAGAAACCATGTATGGAAAAATAAATATCTTGCTAATGCTCATGCATGTCTGCTGTATGGTTGGCTGGCTTAATTAATAATCCAGGGCTAGATTAGAAAACTTATTTTCTTATTCCCCTTTTTTTGTCACTTACTTGGATGTTTGTCAGTTTAAATGGAGGCCTTTATACCCAGACAGACAGCAGAAGTTGTGCTTGGTTTTATATTACACCATCCAGTTAACAAAAACATGTGATCCTACATACTATAGAGCAGGGAGATGGATTTGGTTAGCTTAGGTCGATTTCCCACATTCAATTATCCTAATAAACTGCAAATGAGAGTGTAACATCTGAGTTGTGTTTTTCTTTCAAGATAGTGATGATCCTACATGTCTTTGATGGCGTTGCACCTAATATCACAAGGCCAGAGAACAGAGGAATTCACCAGATATATATGGGCAGCCGTGGCCTAGTGGTTAGAGAGTTGGTCTTTCAATCTAGGGGTTGCAGGTGGGTTGCAGGTTTGAATCCCCCCAGACCTCTCCCTACATCTCCATCAATGGCTGAAGTGCCCTTGAGCAGGGCCACTACTGTAACCCCACATTGTTCCAGGGACAGTAACCAATACCCTGAAAAATAATAACTGTTAGTCGCTTTGAATAAATTAAGTGCAATGTAATGTAATGTAATGTAATGCAATATATATAATCAACATCCTCTGCGCCTGGTTCTGGCTAAGAGATTGCCATTGGTCACTGGACTGCATGCCAACCCCCACATCTGGACACTCATCTGCACCCCCCCCACCCCACTGCAAATCTCTTGTACTGTGGAAGCAACTCCACTACATCCTGCCCCCACCCCCTGGGACAACCACTTTGCCCAACCTTGGACACTTGCACTGAGGGTCAACTAACACCGAACAATCAAACACTTGTTCTTTTTTACTGCACCAAGGGACTCTTTAACACTTGAAAATCATTCTGTATTGCACTGAGTATCTCTTTAACTGTGTGTGTGTGTGTGTGTGTGTGTGTGTGTGTGTGTGTGTGTGTGTGTGTGTGTGTGTGTGTGTGTGTGTGTGTGTGTGTGTGTTTGTGTGTGTAGAGCTGTAAGGCTGATTGCTGTGTGTGTACTATAGGCCTAGATGCCTATAGCTGCCTATGTCTTACTGCAATGTAGCCTACCGTACAATAATGTGTTGAATTAGGTATTTGTGTATTTTTTGTATTTGTGTATTTATGTAAAACTGACAGATACATCAATTTCCTTCATTAAAAGTACTCTACTCTACAAAATACCAGCAGATGGCAGTGTTGGTTACAATGCACACAAATCTAGAGCCAATCGATTGAACCCCAATCCACCACAATCAAGTGGCTTTTATGATTCCCAGGGATAACAAACCAACCTTTTCCTGGTCTTACAATATATTTGTACTAATTTCATTCGGTTACACTTTAATTGGCATGTCGCTGCATAACACATTCATAGCAGCTGTTATACGCTTTGCATGAAGGATTCATGACTGTTTCGGAAGACATTCATAGCAAACCTTTCACAAACATAGAAGACAAAAGGACAGTAACTTGACAAAATAAAAGCTTCATCTAACCCGCAATGCTGCTTTGCTTATCTTTTATTTTGACAAGCGGCTCTCCTTTCATCTTCCATGTTCATGAAAATTTTGGCATGAATGTCTAATGACAACGTCATGAATGCTCCATGCAAAGTGTATAAAATCTGTTATGAATGTGTTATGCAGGGACATGACAAGTTAAGTGCTCCCCAACAGTGATCACATGTTGAAATCAAAATGACCCGAGCACCTTCTATGAAACAAAAACATAAACATTTCCCTATGTCTGTGTAAGGGTCAGATGTTTTAGTTTTTGAATTTTGATGGACTTGGAAGGGTTTTGATTTTATAGATTTTAGAGAACTCTGCATGCAGGTTTTAAACGGGGTGTTCATCCCAATTTTTTATTTATTTTTTTGCTTTCTGTTTTGTGTTCTATCATTATTAATTGGTATTTATTGGTATTGTTGTATAATAACATTGTTGTTCTTTTCTCTCAGTATTGTTGTATTGATGTGTTGAAATAATATATTATCAATTTTGAATTCGCTTGTGTTCTGTCGGTTGTCTGTTTTTACAACGTTGTTAAAACCCTTTAGTTTGTAGTGAAGAAAAAAAAAATACAGATGTAGTGTTTCAGCAATGATGATCTTTATTGATATACACTCAGCACATTACATGGTGTTTCAAAAGGAAACAACAGTGGTCATCAGAGAACATAGTGGTAACTTTAAATAATGTAAAAGGTGTTGCTTAGCTGGCATAAATACAGGGATGATATCACCCCATTAGAGTGTTAAAATGTCCACTTTTCTCCTATACGGAGAACGATTGCAACCTTGGCGTGTACTTGCACTGCATCTTAAGGGTGGAGAGCGAATGGAAGCTCAACCTCCAGCCTACCGTTGCTCACTCTCAGGTAGCCAGCATCGCCATGGGGCAGAATAGCAGCGACGTTGGTGAGCACCTCATTCAGAAGGACCTTGACAAACTCAAGAGCCTGTGTGAGGGTGGTGTTAAGCTCCTCCACATTCAGAAGGGAATCCACATGCTCCACAACGGTCTTCACCACAGTAAGGACATTGTGGTACAGGGAGTTGATGAAGAGGGAGACGCTGTCAAGCATGTCAGAGTGCAGGCTGTCAATGAATTCCTGGGTCTTCTCAACAACGGCATGGAGGGTCTCACCCAGCTTCTCCAGGATCTTGTCCAGGCTCTCAAGGTTCTTCACCAGCTCAGCAACGGTGTGAAGGATGGCCTTCACTTGGTCGACAATCTGGGCACCGGTCAGAGCACCACCAAGAGGCATGGTCACCTCAACAGTGGCGAAGTTTTCCAGGATTGGTGTGATGGCGTCATACAGGTTAGCACTGACAACCTCCACAAGCTGGTCGAGGACGGCGCCAACATTGCTTGTGATCTTGTGCAGAATCTCAGGCAGGGTAACCATGCCCATTCCTGGGAGGTCAATCTGGGTTTCCCTCAGGAACTTGATGGCTGCATCAAGAACAACCTGAACGGTCTTCTGGAGCTGCACGAAAACATCTCTGAAGAGGATGGACAGCTGGCTCATGTCGGGGGCATGGCTGATGGCAGCGGTGTAAGCCTCATTGATGGTGCTGACTAGGGTGTTCTTCACGCCCTCAAGAGCGCTGACGATGCCATACTTGTCCAGGAAGCTCACAAGAGTGGAGGTGATGGCAGGGATTCTTTCCACCAGACCGTCAATGATGATCTTGGGGGCATCCAGGTTGAAGGCACCCTGCAGGTGGAGCTTATCTCCGTCCTTGGGGGTAGCCCTGAGGATCAGAATCTCAACGTCGTCCTCGGGGGCAGACTGGGAGCAGAAAGGAGCAAATACACCAATTAGAGACATGTTCTAATAATGAAAATATATTGATGAAGGGCAATAGTTAAATCCACTATATGCAGGGAAAAAATAAATTAACCATGATACTCACAGCAAATCGACTGTACAGTCTGGCGTACAGCTGAGATGGCACCTTGCCCTGGAGCTGGAGACCAAGGAATCCAGTGGATGGAGTGGAGATGGATGCGCTGGCACCATCCTTGCGTGCAGCATAACGGAAGTTCACATCAGTGAGGGTGGGGCTGCTGATATCCACATTCAGGGAGTGGCGGAAGGCACTAAAAATAAAATGGATACAGTAGAAATTAGTATAATTTCCATGGAAAGTTCCTCTCAAAATAAAATCTTTTTTTACAAGTAGAGAGGCTGTTTCAAACTTACCCATCATCAGACATAGCTGCGGTGAGAACATTCTGAATATCAACGGTCAGCTCAGCATGAGTAAGCACAGCCTTGGCGGTCAGGCTCAGGGCAGACTCCTCCACAGCAGATGCGATGGAGCCTATATTTGTGAAACAAATATCATTAAGCCATCATCTCATCAAATGTCTATATTTAAATTATAGTGTGAGGAATATCACAACAGAAGTATTAGAATGAGTTTGATACTCACTATCCAGATCGTAAACCAGGACCTCGATGGGGGATGTTGCAGAGATCTTGAATGCACCCTTGGCATTGGGAATTGAACCCTCGAGTTCAGCTGCAGCAGTGGTGGTGTACACGGGTGTAACAATCTTGGCATTGGCGGCTACCTTCTGTTTCGCGAGAGTCAGATCAATCACAGTCTTGTCATAGATGCTGAGGTCACCCAAGGTGCTTGGCTGGGCAAGGTCAACTTCCACATCAGCGGCCAGAGAGCCCACAGTCAGGTCAATGGTGGCCTTGGCAGCATGCTTGCCCTGAGAAGTCACAGCTCCTACAGCGAGGTCATTGTTTGAGGCAATGTTTGCAGTTGCGTAGACGCGGACCAGGCTTGCTTCAAGAGCAATGTCTTCATCAAGATCAAGCTCCACCTTCAGGTCACCATGGCTGACATGTGCGTTGCCAACACTCTTCACAGCTGCACGCAGGCCATTCTCGTTCAGGTAGGCGTTGGCTGTGTTATCCAAGGCTCCCTTGACAAGGCCTGTGTCCAGGATGGTTCCATCAATGTTTCCCTTTGTTGCTGTTTCCAGGGAAATGGAGAGAAGACCAAGCTCAAGTTTCACCTCATTCTCAGCATCTCCACCACCAACAGCCTTGATGAATGGAATGTTCAAAGTGTACTTCAGGTTGAGTTTGGAGTTTGCTGTAGGATGTCCCTCCAGGCTCAGAGTAAACTTGTGTTCGGCATCAGCAGTGAGGATTGGCAGGTTCACTTTGAGATGGGTGGAAGCAGAAGCGACGCTGGCATCGGCTAGGTTCAGAGTGCTGTCATGGGTAGCTTCCACATGTGCATTCTCGACTGCCAAAGATGTGGCCAGTTTCAGACCGCTCTTGCTAGTAAGCCTGCTGGTACCCTCAATCTTGGCCTTCAGACTCTCGAAAACAGAATCAGAAATGGCACCAATGTGAATTGCCACATCATCCTCAGCAGAGATTTCAGCATTGACATTCAGGTTGACAATGACGGACTTGATAGAGACCTCAGAGACCAGTTTGCCAATGGCTGGAAGTTTAATCAGGCCCAGATCCAGAATGGGAGCAAACCTGCTCTTCTTGTACACAAGCTTGGTATCCACATCAAGTGTCTGGTGAGTGGAGGTCAGCAGGTGGCTCAGACCAGAGTGCTCAAATGGGATAATGTTACTGAGGCCTGGGGTCCTGAGGCCAGTAAATGGCACAGTGAAGGAGGGGATGCGAAGGGGCACGGTCAGGAAGTCGAGGTGAACATCACCATCAACAGCAGCATAGATGCCAAGTTCTGCCTGGTTGTGGTCAACAGTGAGGTTGTAGCCGAGCTTTTGCTGGTTCAGTTCAACGTGAGCCATGGTGTTGATGTGCTGATGATCAAGGGCCAGGGTGACGGAGTAGTCATTCTGGACATCAAGATTGGCGGCAAGGTCAGCCACTTCAGCCTTGGCACTACCCTTGTTGTTGAAGTCCAGCACAATCTCAATGGGTTTAACCATAGCATGGATGGAGTTGGACAGGGTTCCACTGAGAGCTCCATCGAGCTCGGTGTCGTGGTTGGCCTTGATTTCAACCTTCAAGTCTGCGAAGTTAGCGTTTCCAGATGCAGTCACCAGACTGCTCTTGATGAGTGGGGACTCAGACTCGATGCGGGCATCAAATTTGATGTAACTGAGGACAACAGCATCAGCATTCAAGACCTGCTTCTGCTTAAGAGCATTAGTGTTGATGTCACCAGTGTATGTCAGCTTGGCTGTGTTGATATCCATGGTGTATGTCAAATCACTCTTGATGGTACCCTCATCAGTGTAGTCTGGGAGACCAATCTTGGCAGTTCCTTCTTGTCCAAGGGTGAAAGTCAGAGCATGGTCAGCCAGACCAGCAGCTGCCTGTGCACTGTGTACAACCTCAGCTGTGAGAAGACCTGCGTTTGCCTTCAGGGTGGTCTTAGCAGTGATTTCTGTTGGGAGGGGCTGGAGGTTCACTGTTGCCTCATGGTCCACCTCAAGGATGGAAGATGTGAGCTTCAGGGTTTCTGCAACAACAACGTGAGTCATCTCTGGGAACGTCACACTAGCGGTGGAGTCCAAGCTGCAGTCCAATCCCACAAGGACAGTGGATGCTCCCTGGGCAGTAAGAGATGCTGTGTACTGAGTCACTTCAGGGCTTTGGAATTCAGCTGCAGATCTGAAGTTGTAGATGGGAGTGTTCAGCTTGATTTCTCCATAGAGTTTTCCAAAAGCTGGCACAATCAGCTCAGTGGGAAGATGAGGAAGCTTGATCTCAGGAATTACCAGAGGCATGTCAAAAAGATGCTCAGCATTAACCTTAGGGATTGCAGGCAGAGAGATCTCTGGAAGGACAATTTCGGGCAGTGCCACGGCAGAAAGGTCAGGCAGGTAGTTCACGGCGAGCTCTCCAAAGAAGGCATCGACATCCAGAGCGGTGATTTCAAAGTTAAGAATCAGCTCAATCAGCTGCTGAACCTTTGCCTTGAGGTCATCATAAGTAACGGTCATGGCTGGGACAGTATAAACACCTGCAATGCTGAACTCTGGGAGGTCAATCTGGGTTGGGAGGCTATCCTGAAGGTTGCCCAGGCTAACCTTGAAGGCAGGCAGGGTCAGGTCAGTAAGAGGGACAGCGATGGCTGGGACATCCAACTCAGCTGCTTTAAGGCCAGCTGCAAGTCCTTCAACGAGCTGCTTGAGTTGAGCAAAAATTGCCTGATCAGCAAGAACCTTCTGGACTGCATCAACAAGTCCTGCGAGAGTTACGAGGATGGTGTCCACAACATGGTTGTACAGGTTGCTAATTGCTTCCAGGTAATGGGCAAGCTCACCTTTGAGGTCAAATTCAGGGAGTTTTTCCAGCAGTGCCTTAATGTCATTCAGGGCCACAGTGTCGATGATGTCCTTCAGATTCTTCAGTGCATCAGCTACCTTGACTGCCCTGAGCTCCTCCAGGAGACCGCTCAGAGTGGACAGGGCAAAGTTGACGAATTCTCTGGCTGCTTCAACCTTCTGTGGAATTTCAAGAGAAGCAATGACTGTGTTCAGCCAAGCAGTGTAAGCAGCAATCTTCTCATTGGCCTGGTCTACAAAGGCATTGTAGTCGAATGTTTTCACAGCATGTACAAGGGCATCAATGTATGCATTCAACTGCTCAATAGCATGGTTAATGTCAGCAGCCTTCAGGAAGTCGATAGCAGCTTCCAGGGTCTCTGTGACAGGGATGTGGATGCTCTTCAGAGTGTCAGCAACAACCTGGATAGTCTCATCAATTTTGAATTTCTGGACAAGCTCAACAACCTTTTCCAGGATTGCCTCAACTCTCTTGTCAAGTTCATATTTAACAAGAACAGCCTTTACATTGCCATACACTGCATTGATCTTGCCAACAACATCCAAGTCAGTGATCAAAGATTTTACTGCATCCAAAAGGTGCTGAATCTGTGCCGTTGGAATTTTTTCCACCAGTGTGTTGACGAATCCTTCAATGTCAATGGAGACAAGCAGGGCCTTCAGATCCTCAACAAACTGAGCCAGGCTGAAGTTTGCAATGATGTCCTTCAGCTGAGCCACTTTGCCTTCAAGGAAGGCCTTGATGCCATACTGAGCATCCAGCTCATGCAAGAGAGCCAAACTGCTGTCCTGCAGTTTTGAGAGATCAAGCTGTTTGATCAGCTCTTCGACTACCTCAATGATGTTAACAAGCAAGGCATTGATGTCAAATTCTTCACTCAGAGCATGGAGTTGATCACTAAGCCTCTGCACAACAGCCTGAGACAGAGTTCCGTTGGCAATAAGCTCCTTGACCAGTTGGACATATTCATTCACTCGTGCAGCAAGATCAGCAATGAGCTTCTCAGCGGCAGCCCTCAGGGTGACCAGAGTGGCCTCCAGGTCTTCCAGGCTGATGGTATAGTCACGGGTCAGAGACAGCAGGTCATCCTTGAGCTTGGCTACTTTTGCTTCCAATTCCAGTGCCTTAACAAAGTCGCTGATGTGCTGGGGAATGCCCTGCAATTTGTTAACAAGGTCCTCCTTGGCGATGAAAGCCTGCAGGGACTCTGCAATACTCACAATGGTGATCTTTACATTTTCAAGAAGAGCAGGTAGAGCCTCAATGAATGGCAGGTGAATGACATGGCTGGATGTGCTCTTGTCGTACTTCAGGAAACCAGAAATGGCAAACTCTTGATTCTCTTCAAGCAGACTGGTCAGGGCGGTTCCGGCAACTTCCACTCCAAGACCCGCAGGGTTGTTGTAGATACTGACCTCCTGGTTGATGGCATTGTTGTTGACCTTGGCCTTCACAACAGCATGGGCCTTCTGGTCAGAGGGAGTCAGCATAGATTCAATCTTGGCTTCAACTCCAGTGTCAACGGCCAGACCACTGTCAAGGGCCTGAGAGGTTGAAACTCTGCACTCATGAGCGTGTGCGAATGCAAGTGGCTCTGCCTTCACCAGGAGTTTGCTGTAAATCTGAGCAGTGTGCTTTCCAGATAGGCTGAGGTCAGCATCTGCATTGGCGATGGAGTCAAGGTTGAAGCTGAAGGGAACAGCTGTAGCACGGGTGGTGGTGTCGAAGCGGAGAATCTGGGAGTTGAAGCGGGCATCATTGTTTGCTCTCACAGTAAGGCCAGCAATCTCAACTTCAGTGTTCTGGCTGAGGTGAGTTCCCAGAAGCTTACCAGTTGTGCTGCACTTGGCATTGGCAACAAGGTCAGCATACTTCACTTCATAGGTGTGTTTCAGCTCCTCTTCACCAACGGTTGCCTTCACGGTTCCTGTCAGGTCAGCATTGTATGGCACCAGCTTCAGTTCAGCGTGATTCTCCACGTGAGCATGCAGGACCTTCAGGTCGTTGTTGATCGTCAAAGATGCAGTAAAGTCGTGCACATCCAAGGCAGCGGAATGAGTGTAGGCAGTTCCCTCCATGATGAACAATTCACCATTGATGTTGGCAGCAATGGAAGCGGGTGTTCCACTCAGAGACACAGAATGGGCTGTTTTCATCTCAGAGATTTCTCCCTTGAGGTCAACATTAACAGCGACCTTGGATGCATCCAGGGAAGCGCTGAATGTGTTTTCCAACTTCAGTGGGCTCTGCAGAGATGTGGCTCCATTGGTGGCCAGACCCTCCTTGTTCAGTGTCAGAGTAGCTTTGTGGGTTGCAGTGTTCTCACCAAGCTTGACATCAGCATCACTGTTCACAGCCAGTCCATTGACATCCAGGGTGGCAGTCACAAGAGAATGGATTTTGTCTTCTTCATGATCAGCACTGGTCTCCATCTTGATGTTAACTGCTCCTGCTCCAGCGGAACCTTCGGCCACATGCTGAACCTTCAGGCCAAGAGCATCAGCCTTGGTGTCGGACTTCACAGTCAGGACGGATTCCTTGAGGGTGACTTCGGCATGGTTGGTCAGTGCGTCATCAAGAGCTGTGGTGTCGGCGGTGGCAGTCAGCTCACCGTTAGCGAAGGTTGCGGCAAATGTGTTCTGGGCCTTGATCAGGGTGGAATCAATCTTGATAGAATGGTCGATCTTTGCCTCTGGCCTGAGTGGGAAAAGCTCCAGCGTCTGGGACACCTCAGCATTGGCATAGATCGGACCAGCCTTGATGGCTGCATTCAGATTGTGATTTCCAGAGATTCCCTCTGCGTTGAGACCAGCATCAGTGGTGTACGCCACAGCTACCTGTGCGCCAAGAGGGCTGTTTGCATCGATCTTGCTGTTGGACTTCAAGTGGAACTTGTCATCAATGGTAGCTTCCTCCACAATGCTGGCAGTGACATCAATAAGCTTGTTGTTCACATGAGTTGTCACCTCAGCCTTCAGGGAGCCAGGGGTTCCAGCAACCTGCGCCACAGCTAGGTAAACAAAAACATTTGTAAGCCATCACAGTTTGAATACACTGATGTTATGGTTGAAAATGTTTGTTGTTTATACATTAATGTTCATTTTAAGATGGGCTAATTTTTTCTAAACATGGAAAATTTAGGTTAACAGTATATTCACGTTCTTCCTTTACCTTCAGCCTTGAAACAGAGGAGATCCACAGGGCAGCTTCCAGTGACATCTACTTTAGCAGAGTAGCTAGGGTGGTCAACTTCATCTCTTCCTGCAGAAACACCAGCTTCCAGGTTGTAAATGTTGCTGTGGATCTTGGCAGACACTTCAGCCCTTCCAAGGACAGGCACAGACACAGACACATGCTCTGGAACGAAGACCTCAGGAACAGGGATGTCGATGGAGGCCACCTCCAGGCCAAGTTGGGGCACGGCCAGGTGAGGGGTGGAGAGAACATCAGGGAAGTTCAGGTCTCCAGAGGATTTTCCACCAAGGGGCAGAGGAAGGGTCAAGGTGTAGTAGTGCTTGCCAAAGTGGTACTTGGCATCAGCCTCACTGTAAATGATGAAAAATGTACAGTCAAACGTCAAATACATGTAAATCAATGTGGTTGAACAACTGAAGTGCCTCTCAATTTCTCTTAAAATAAAGTATTATTATTATCATTGTTATTATTATTGTCGTTATTGTTATTATTATTATTGTTATTATTATGTCATATACTACAGCCTCTTGATGAGATTGAGTACAAAACTCCCTATTCCCGCAACAATTAGTATTTCTCCACAGACAATGCTCAGTATTGACACATTATTCATATAGCAAAACATAACCACAAAGTAGATCACTTACGCATTCAGGTAGATTTTCTCAGGCAGAGACAGCTCAGGGAGAGAAGGAAGCCTCACATTCTGCACGTAGGGAAGTTCAGCCTCCAGCTTTTCCAGGTAGGCATTGGTAGTCTAATAAAACAAATTGGACGATACAAATGAGCATGATATTTTCAAGATCTGGCTAGTAGATTGATTTTGAGAATATAGGCACAGTTATGTAACCATCATTATATACATACCTCGACTGACTTAGCAAGGACATCACGGAAGTTCATGCCAGTCTCACCAATCGGAGAGTCAAGGGCCTCCTCGACCTTAGCCTTAAGACCATCGAAGTTGGGGATGATGTTCTGGATCGCAGAGTCCACATCAGACTTAATCTCAGCCTCCAGTTTGTCATTATCTGCAACACAATCACATAATACACCATGCACGTATAACTAAAGGGTTTACTGAAGCAAAAGGGTACATGTACAAAGCAATTATAAAAAAGGAATTCCCAGCAACAGTTGACCACCCACCGTATTTCAGAGTGATCTTCTGGACAGAGGAAGTCTCTGGCAACTTAACATCGGTCATAAGCTCCACAGACAGCTCATCACCACGGTGAAGATGTGCAGCAATCTTAGCATCAGCATGCAGAACAGGCACCAGGAGACGAAGATCCACAGTAGCATCCTTCATTCCTGCAATTCTATTAGAAACAAAAACAGTTATGGCTGCACATAACCAGATCATAAAATGCAGTATGTGCAATGCCTTCATTTGGAAATTGTTTTTTCTTTGTTTCTTACTTGGCCAGTGCAACGAGAGATGCCTGAGGAACATGCTTGTTCCACAGGTCAACCTGGACAGAGTGTGTGGCCTGTCCCTTGGTTTCGGGGTTGACAGAGCCAACCCTCAGGCCAACCTCCAGGTCATAGTCGGGGATCTGGAGATCAGCTTCAATGGTGTACTTCTGCCTGTTGAACTTAGCAACTGCTGTGGCCTCAGAGTCTAGGGCAGACAGAAAAAGGAGAATGTGTTCAAATGACCTGGATGTGTGCCACAGTAATACCAACTGCATTTGTCAGTGATGTGTTCTATAACTACCTGCAGCCTTCAGGGTCAGAGTCAGTGTGTCAACCTTGTCCTCATAGGAGTGGGCAAGGTTGGCAACATATTCGGAGACTTCACCAGTGGGGTGCAGCTCAATAGCCAGCCTATGGGAAAAGGGAAAAGTTGCTTTCAACACTCCTGAGCCTCGAGTACATGCAATAAAACATCCTGCTTTAAATTATATTATCACCAAATTTGATCTATGGTTGCTTACTTGCTGTCTCCAGTGAAGGGGAAATAGGGAGATGCATCAGTGTACAGAGCCTCAGAATACTGAAGAGCTGTGCAGTACTTCACACCAGCAAAGAATGGAGTGCACTCAGCCACATCGACTCTCTCTCCTGTGGCTGGGATGGACTTGACCTCAGCACCATGCAGAGACAGCAGGCGGTTGCTGTTATAAAGGAAGAAATGTAATCAATCACTTGGTTTTCATTGACTGATCGGTATGCATCTGCCCAAACAGATGAATGAAAAAAGAAACTTACGAGAAGCTGATGAGTCTTGCTGGGTGGGTAGGGGCAGGGATGGTCAGCTGGATGTTGTTGGGGGCAATAGCCACCTTGGCCTTCAGACCACTGTCGTGGTAAAGATTGGTGCGCATTTCCAGACCAGACTGAACAAAGTCGGGGAAGTGAGCTCCAACCTCAGTCACAACCTCAATGGCAGCAGATGGCTCGAAAGCCACCTCACTCTGTGAAAGGGAAACATGGAATTGTAAGCATCTTCTAGGATGAGATGTGTGTGAAATTATATTAATACACACTGTCTATAGTTAATGCCATACCATGTCAGCAGCAAGATGCACTCCTCCCTTGATTCCAGGGGCAATGACACCATTGAAGGCAGCCCTCAGAGGGACACCAGCACCAGTTGGCAGGTAGAATTCATTGTCCATGAAGACGTAGTGGGCAAACAGCTCATTGTCAGTGCTGGTCAGAAGTCCCTTGAGGAACTGGAAAACAGGTATGACAATATGTAAAACAATTGTTTGGTTTGCCAGCCGTTGGTTTATGATCTCGCTTTGCTTTGTTGGTTTGGATGTTTTTGCAAAAAACTCACATCAGTAGGGAACATCTTCAACATGTTGTCAACCATAACAAGAGCAGAGTAGGCCATGTTTTCAATATCCTTGGTCTTCAGGTAGCCAAGTTCCATTCCCAGCAGTCTCAGGTAAACCATGGCGTCAGGGGCATCAAGACCCTTCAGGTCTCTGAACAGTTTGTTGACATTACGAGCAAGCTCTCTGAGCAGGTTCTGGGAAGACTGCAAGGAGAGAAAATATCAGTTTCTATTCTTTAACACTAAAAGCTTAATCTCTTGATGTGATAGCGTTAGATAGATTCATGACTATACCTCTCTCTTTCTCCTGTCATTGCCCAGGGCGGGGATCATGTTCTTCAGAGTCTGACTCCACTGGGTTGGCAGTGTGTCAGCGGTGTATGCAATGGTCTTCATCACAGTGTCGGGGAAGAAACCATTAGCACCGAACAGGGCTTCAACAGTTGGTTCAAGACCCTTGCCATCCACACCAATCTAAAAGCAAAGCAGACAATTAGGTGAGGCAGATACATGTGCAAATTAAAGACTTCTCAAATATGCACACATTTCACACTGAAGTATAACTGTGAATGTATACCTCAATCATGTCCACATCAAAGCCAAAAGCATTCAGGGCAATATCCAGCACAACCTCCTTGGGCAGATAGCTAGAGCCATCGAAAAGCATGTTTCCTTCAATGGATCCAATCTTGTAGTTGCGGGAGAACTTGGTTGGGTCCATGACAGTTCCAACCTCATTGCCCTGCAGGGCATCAAGGATCTTCTGCCTCAGCCTGTTTTAATACAACAAATGGTTAGCATTTTCAACAATGGTTTCAACGCGGTCTACACATCAAGTGCAATGGAGTGAACAACACAGTTTGTGGTTTCACTTACTCCTGGGTCTCGGGTGCAGTGGAGCTCAGGATGTTGGTCACGTGAGAGATGACAAAGCTCTTGGCCTGCTGGTTCTCTTCAATTGGCAGAGCAGCAGCCAGCTGAGCCAGTTCAGAGGGCTGGGGGTCCTTCATGAGGATCAGGTAGGCAGCAGCTCTCTTCTGCAGTGGGGCAGCACCGTCCAAAAGGACCTGCATAAGCACTTCTCTTCCCTGTAATGAACATAAGAAATATACCAGTCAGTTATGTTCCAAATGCTCCGGTGTGATTTTCACTAAACGGGAAAATGCAGAAAGATGCCAGCTTACCTCCTCAGGCAGAGTGGCCTGTCTGTAGGCCTGGATGGCAGCGAGCTGAACCTCTGGACTAGCACCAGGCTGGTTAAAGCACTGGATCACAGCAGTTTTCAGGGCAGGGCTGGTAGCTGCCATAGCAGCAGCCATGTTGCCAATCACCTGAAAGACATAGTGAGACACGGTCACAACACTAACCAAAATGATGGACAACTTGAATTATCTGTCATGGCTGGATGTTAACAAATTCAAAATCACAGCAACATACCTTCAGGGACATGTAAACGTATTCCTGGTCACCAGTACAGTCTCCAATCTGCTCCAAGGCAAATTCAGCAACAGCTTCGAGCTCAGGAGTCACTTTGCCCTCAGCTGCGTACAGCCTGTGAATAAATACAATGCATTTTTAATTATTTCTCATTCAAAGTATTGTCTTAAATTTACAAGCAATTACTTTAAACTGACGTACTTCTTGATGGCATTGCTAGCACCGTAGAAGATGGGCTTGCTCTGCTTGAACTTGGCCATCTCCAGCATGTCACTGACAAGCTGGCGAGTAGGGTTTGGCATCAGACCCATGGCATAGATGGTGGCATCAATCTCCATAGAATCCTTGTCGAAGGTCCTGAGGATCTGCATGATGGCGCTGTTGCATTCTGGGGTGCCGCACTGGAACAGAGCCTGGTAGGTCAGAGAGCGGGAAATTTCCAGAGCCTCAGGCACGCCAGCGTGGAGGGTCTCTGCAGAGAATTTGCGGATCATGCTGACGATTCTGTGGGCCAGGAAGGCTCTCTTGTGACCATCATCAGTCTTGGACAGACCAGCCAGTTCCCTCAGAAGGGCAAGAGTGGTGTCTTTGTCCTGAATGGGGCTCTTGTCAATGCTGGCATGTGGGGTCAAGGTCTGCTCATTCTCCATTTCTGCAAATCACACAGACCAATTACTTTGTATAAAAATCTACATTTTCTCAGAATAAGTAAAAATAACATAATTGAATTTTCAGTATATAACCATGACAGAAATCTTACTTGGTTCAAAGACTCTATCGTTGTACTCAGAGACAGCCAGAAGTTGGGCCTTCTGCTTGCTGACATTGGTAACTCCATACTTGCCCCTTTGGACAGGAATACAAATTGATTACCACCTGAACCTTCTTGGACTCTTGTGCATTTTTGACCCATCTGGACACAGATTAATCTCTGACTTACTTGTGAGAGAAAGGCATCAGGATGTGGTTCTCAATACATTCACCTCCGGTTGGGTGGTGCTCAGCATTGTCAAACTGGTAGTTGCAAGTCTGGGTGCTCTTGATCATCTTAGCCACAGGGTAGTTCTGCATAAGGAAGGGGAATTGAATTATAGCTACCCATTTATTTATTTATTTATTTAATGTAGGCCAGTTCTAAAAGCATCAATGAATTTTTGCCACAATGCCATTTTGAGAATGGTGCAAAGTCTACAGTGGTGTGTGCTATAACATATTTCATACTGTGAGTCTGCATTTTGTTTCATATTGCAGATTTGATAATCATTGTTAATACTATGGTTGCTTGTTTGTGATATAAGGCAAGGAAGACCTGCACAACGTGGAGTTTACATTTTGACCCTGCTGCTGGAAAAGTGGATGTGTGTGAGATCAAAATGGTATTTGTTTATTTGTTATAGCAACTTACCAATCCAGTGATGAGGGCCAGGGGGCTGGTGTAGTCGCTGACTGGGCTGAAGTGATCGCACCTGGTCAGGTCACGCGTGAGGGTGACGTCAGTGGCGATGTCCTCTCTGGCATTCACAGTGTAGTCAGTCTTGCACAATCCGAAGATGGTGGGCTGGAGAGAACGCAATAAAACACCATAGGAAATGTTATTGTAAGGCAATCACCCTTTTGACCTACAGTGCCATCAACATACAGTCTGTGTTAGTTCAGCAATTACTTCATGTATAGACACTCATGTCACAGTTAAGTGCAAATTTGTTTAAAAAAAACAACTGGCAGTAACATTCTCACTCTGTGAGTTTCAACTTCAATTTATGTATTGTCTGTGTACCATTCTGTTGTTCCTCTCCTCCTCCAGGACAGGCACAGCGAAGCCGGAGATCATTCCCCTCTTGATGTTCAGGATGTTGACGGGCTCATCGTCTTCAGGGAAGAGCTTGATGATGTTGTCCCCTTCAACAGTGACCTTCAGGGCATTCCTAGGTGAGGTGATTTTGTAGGCACATCATTAATGATGCTTTTTTACAAAATGAGTAACATGCAGTACCTGTGCTGTTTTGTATTTGTCAAACCTGCATGCAGGTATTTCCATTTTTGTTTAAAAAAATAAGAGTTAAAGGTAATTATCTTTGAGAGAAAAATCGTACTTCTCCATGGCTGCCTTGAATGCATCAGCAGTGGCAGCTGGGACGAAGGTTGGGTTGCCCTCAGCATCAAAGTCCGCAACTTCGCTGAGCGTGCACTCAGTGGTACGGACGATGTACTGGCAGGGGCCAGGAACCTCGATCTCCACCTGTGTGTGAAATATTTGAAGGTTTCCAATGTAGTCATTTTTGTTTTTAAAGGTGCACTATTTACGGTAGGATTGAACTATGCAATTATGTTACTCATTGAAACTATGCTGCCTAATTTGATCTTTGATCTCAAATTTGATCTTTTCATGAATATTTACTAAGTAATAAACAAATGATCAACTACTACGACCAAATTACAGTAAATTATGCAGAAAAAAAGTCTATTTCTTGAAATTAAAAATCGTGGACGTTCCTGTTCTACAATCTATTATCTGTATATCTACAGTGCATACTTGTATTATAGATGTTCTAAATGTATGTAAAGTATATTTATGCCAATACACATATGTGCACTGTATTGTACATACATACATACTGCACATCCACAGCAGCTTATTTGTCATACCTTGCAGCTGCCCTTGGGGCCATTGACGGCTCCATTGAGGAAGTTCAGGGACTCGGCTTCATACAGGTATTCATACTTGTGGAAGGGCTTGTACCTCTGGGCCACTAGAAGGATTTAACACATTGTGCATGACAGGTCAATATGTTAACTATTACTATTAAACTAATTATTAAACCATTAAAAAACTATAAGCAATTGTACATATATTTTGCACTATTAAAAACTTACTGTGGCATGGTGCATCATCATCAGCACCTGAAATGTGACAAAAAAATATGAATTATATATATATTTAAATTAATTTACATCAATGACAAGCATGAAACAAATACAGTGTATTTAAAAAAATAGTTTTACGAATAAATCGTTATGATCAAATAAAATGAAATTGCATTATGAAACTGCAATAAATGAGACAGTGAATACTTCAATTGATCAAGTCAAGTCAGGTCGGCTTTATTGTCAATTTCTTTACATGCGCTGGTCATACAAAGAATTGAAGTTACGTTTCTTAATTCTTTGTATGACCAGCACATGTAAAGAAATTGACAATTAAGCCGACTTGACTTGACTTGATCTATTTAAAGGGACACTGTGCAGGAAATTGTCAAAAAGGGCACTGCGACTATGCTGCTCATTGAAGCTGGGCTGCCAAGTGCCAAATTTGATCTTTACATGAACGTTTTCTAAGTAATAAACACATATTTTTTAGTATGTTCCAAGTAGAGTCATTTGTGCAGCAAAAAATGGCTATTTTGGAAATTCAAAATGGCAAACCATGGAGAAGATCCCCCTTTTCATGTATGAAACGTGCAATTTTCCCAGTGATAATGAATACTTAGAATTTGATGGTGGTGGTAAGTATTCATGGAAAAGGTAACATTAGTGAATGGGCAGCATGAATTCTTGAAATAAACAACTAAAAACCTCACACAGTGTCCCTTTAAGTATTACTTCACTGACTCATTTATTGTATTTATTAAATAAAACAAATGTGAGAACAAATGAGAACTAATCTTAAAACTGTAAAAGTTGAGACTATTTCTTATATTTCACTTGACAAGTCTTTCAATTAAGCTCAATTAAAGCTTCTTCTTTTTTATGCATTAAAGCTGCATTTGCAGTGGTCTCTGATATACCTGGTCTGTTTCTGAGTTCTACAATCAGAAAAATAATAGAAGCCATTGTACTACAACTATTCACTTTTTTCCTATAAAAATAATTGTCCCCAAAGAGAAGGAACATGTTTAAGATGTACATCGTAACTGAAAAATATCTTCTTATCTTACTATACTTTCTAAGAACTGAAAACAAGAGACTTCCATAGATTATATGTAATCCCAATTTTCTGAAGGATGAAATCAAGAAACTTCCTGAGATTCTATGGCATTGACTAAAATAGCTTCATTTTTCACTTCATGTCTTCCACATTTTAGGACCAGGAGACTGACTTGTGCATGTGACCTTAGCGTATGTGGGAGGCCAACTCAATTAGTTGCCCAAGGGCCACTTGGCAGCCCAAACATGGTCCCCAGGCCAGTGAGGAGAGAGGAGATGAGGTACTTACGTGCCAAGGCGACGGCGCTGAGGAGCAGCACGAGGTAGAGCTTAGTGTCACCCATGATGGGTTCGATGAAGCTCCTTCCTTGTGGTTGGGGCGAGACTCAAACGAGACTGATTTGCCTCCGCCACAGCAGGCCTTTTATACTCCCCTGGGTCTACCGAGGGAAGAGGGGTAGGTGGGACAGTGGAGCTATACTGCTCCTGCTCCAAAGTCCATATGATCTGTTCGTGTGGCAGGACAAAGGCAAGTTGGTACATTTCATAAGGGTTCAGAGTTTTCCCTCCCCACTGATAACCAGATAGCAGACACTGTACTTAGTGTATTTAGTGATTTTTCCTTCTCAGTCTTCTAGAAGATTACTCAGACATACTCTGATCTCCAGTCCATAGTGTTGGACTATTCCCAAGATGTGAAGGCCCAAACAATAGGCTCTCTGTTGAAGATGGTAGTCTTAAGGATCCAAGGCACTCTGATTTTGGTGAAAAAAGTCAAAATCCTTTATTTTAAGGGATAACGCCTACGCGTTTCTTCAAACAATTGACCCAATGCAGCACTCTCCTCTTCTTTTTTGATACTCTAATCTCAATCTTAGCCTTTTGCCTTGATTTTCAACCTATTATAGTGCTTAGACCATCATCACCTCCCCCCCCCCTATTTTTGTTGTTTTGTTGCAAAATCACTATGTGGTGACAGCAGGGTGGGAAATGAATCTGCAAAATCTGAAACCTAAATGCAGTAACAGAATTCCTGCAACTGTTAGTTAGTAAGAATGAAGTTAGAATAAACTGACAACAGCAAAGCGATGCAAAATGATGCACAATGTCCTGGATTTAAAACATGTTAAATGCACAAAACTAAAAGTGCATGTGTAATGTGTGCGGCATCCACATGTGTGTTACAAACTACACTGTAAAATGTGGAAGTTGTGTATTTTCTCTTCATGACTGTGATACTTGGTAAATAGTACCAACCTACGTAAATAATATGCATCAAATTCATTAAAAAATGCGTAAGCTGGGCAGCAGTAAAATGCACCACAATACAGACCTTGGGGCCTTCTTGTCACACTACCAAATATCAGTGTCACTGTCTTGGCTGGAACAAAACTTAAACCTTATTTCCTTTCAGCATATGCAATCTTGTTTTGTTTTGTTTTTTTTAAATGCCATGCTATGTCCCAGGGAATTCTTCCACTGACTTGTATAACACAAATGGTACAGTAAATGTTTAGTTGCTGCACGCGTGTGACCACAGGCTGGTGTTGACACTGTCCATGTGTCAACCTTTTCTTTACCCAGTGAGGGGGATTGATTTTTTATGTGAAATGGCAAAACGTACAAAGTGTAGATCACAATAAACAACCCCCTTTAAAGCCTGTTAGCACCTTGTGATAACTTTGAATGAAATCATTAGGCGGTCCATTGAACACACTGTGTGATTGTTTTAGGATGAGGGACAGAAATGGGGGAAACAATGGGAAAAACCATATGGAAAAAACACATTTTAATTGACCTAAGTATGCCTACATTCTCAAATATAAAGTTAAAGGAGGAGGACGATGTGTGTATTGGCAATGGTAGTTTATTTCTGATTTGACCTGTGGCTGTGGGTGTTACTTACTGTTTATACAGCATACAGTAGGCCTATGTGTATTTACCTTCCACCACCACCATCACCACCACCACCACCACGCTCTCTCTCTCTCTCTCTCTCTCTCTCTCTCTCTCTCTCTATCTCTCTCTCTCTCTCTCACTCACACACACACACACACACATGTGCACACACATACACGCACACGCACACGCACACGCACACACACACACACACACACACACACACACACACACACACACACACACACACACACAGTAGGGCATATAGATACAGCAATCTGTCAGAGCTGAAAGGTTAGGCCCGGAGCAGTATGTACGTACAGATAGGGAAGGCGGTACTCAGCACAATCTTCTGATTACTGCACACACAGAACTTTGCACGAACGAACACCCAGACCTGACTTCACTAATTTGAACATCGTGTAACAAAATCTCTATTATCAAAAAGTCCCTGCAATTTGCTGCAATTTTCATTCATTTATGATGGCGGCTTTTTATGATTATGGTCATGGTTATGGTTTTAGCACCATGACGGCGTCATCAGGTACCCCATGTGCATTAAGGAGAACAGCATTCAGTATCTGTGAACCGTCAGGTTTGCAAAAACGGTTAGAGTTAAACCAATCAACAAACCAATGAAATCAATTAACCTGTTTGTTTATTTCATTATGCAGTGCATTCTGGTGCTTGGTCAAGTCAAGTCAAGGAGCTTTTATTTGTCCCAGTTTGGGCAATTGTTTTGCAGAAGTTGTAGCACACAGATACACACACACACACACACACACACACACACACACACACACACACACACACACACACACACACACACACACACACACACACACACACACTTCCACAGTACATTTTAAAAACTCATAATAAGTAAAACATAAGGGATTAAGATAGTAAATAATAGTGTACTATGAATGGAAATTTGTATGAGGTTATTCATGTAGCCTTGGTAAAATATATGCATTATATGTACAAGCATCAAACGTGCATTAGAACATAGCAGATGGGCCCTACGGTGGCCAACCGGTAGGGTACTTGTCTACCATGCGGCTGACCCGGGTTCGATTCGGAATCTTTTGCCAATCCCTCTCCGTCTCTCTCCCCATTCGCTTCCTGTCCACCTCTCACACGGTCCTGTCGAAAAAAAGAACATAGCAGATGAAAATATTCAGCTACAGACGTTTCACCTGTGATCCAGCTTGGCGTCTCGTACTTCTAGTTGGCATCCTTTTCTTGTACTGTAGCAGTCTCACTGTTGATACAGCTGGTGAAGTGCTCTCCCCCTGATATATTTATTCTATCACAGACCCTTTCATCTGTGTCTCTATTCACATCATATTTATTCAGACATACAGTACAGATATTGACCAATCAAGACAAGAGGGAGACTACATAATGGTTTTCAAAATGCTAATAATGAAATGGGGAATTACCTTTCTAGCAAGTGAATTATGCTTTCAATTGCAAGCCATTAAAAGCGTTTTTCTACATACAACCCGGCTGTGCCGTGCGTATCGTGTTGAGCTGAGTGGTAGGCCTACATTGTCAAACCAGCCCGTTTGTGTTTCCATTACAAACTGTGTTACCCGGAGTATGGTTGGAGTTGTGTTTTTGGCCTTGTCACTTAGCATTACTTTACGTAGGCTAGTTGACATGAGGTAAGGCAGACTCTCTTATCAAAGTAGGCTATAAATACTTTCAGCAACATCATATTTGGATACTACAATTTTGATTTCTGCCTTCATATCAAAGTAATGCGTCTCCAACTAAAGAGCATTCCAAGAGAGTTGGCTGATTACTTTTTGATTTTATGATTTTTTCTTTTGATTGACACAGATTCTGCAGGTAAGCAGCGAAAGACCCGCTCAGCTCACTTCAGCCGGCCGGCTGGTTTTTGAGCTGAGTCAAGCTGTGGTGTGCCCAATCGAAAAAAACAAAAAGTGGCATCCGAGTCGTGCTGTGTCAAGCTGTACTGGGTAGAAAACCGGCAGTGGAAAAGAGCCTTAATTAAGTCCCGAGTCGTTTCCTTTGGTTAGTTGAAGGCCACCTTTTTAATGTGCATGCATTGCAGACTTTTGCCAGTTATGTTCAGAGGGGTATGAGTCACACCTTGCAAAACAGCAACCTGCAAACAGCAAACTCTCATTTACTTGGAATACACTGTTTCTTCATCTCTCATACAGGGCAATTTCCTGGTGGGCCTGCAATCCTCAGTGACATGTTAAGGTTTTGTGTGGGAATAGCAATCAATAGGTGCTTTGAAGTATGAATAAGACAAGAAATAGACAAGAGTAGAGTAACATTTACACATGAAACACTTACACAGCAAATAAGAAGCAAATACAGCATCTGATCTTGATCTTGATCTTGATAGGCCTATTTGATCTTGATCTTGATATTTCCTAGTAAACTAATTGTGTGTGTGTGTGTGTGTGTGTGTGTGTGTGTGTGTGTGTGTGTGTGTGTGTGTGTGCGTGTGCGTGTGTGTATGTCTGTGCGTGCGCACATGTGTGCACATGTGTTGCAATTGATGGTATGATCAATATAGTCTACGCTGTATCAACGCATATCAATGAGCACATCTGGTGTGTGCTAAGGCGTTTTGCATTGGCTCTGGTCCAAAGTCACATCATGTTCGGGCACATCATGTTATCTATACACGTGCTGCATGTAGGTAGATTGCTTCTTAGAAAACAAAACCTAAGATTGGCATTAGGGGCCTCACACTCTAGGGAGCGAGAGGCGCTTGCGCAGTCTCCCTTGATCTGATTTCAGCACGTACACACACATGTTGCATGTGGGAGTGTGTGTATGTTTCGGGGGGGCGGAGGGGGTTGAGTGTGTGTGTGTGTGTGTGTGTACTTTTCCTTGTGTGTGTTTAATCATGTGTATGTGGGTCCAGTGTGTGTGTGTGTGTGTGTGTGTGTGTGTGTGTGTGTGTGTGTGTGTGTGTGTGTGTGTGTGTGTCTGTCTTTATCTGTCCATGGCGCGTGCTGCCCTACCACATGGCTTGTTGAAGGCAAATGAAGTACGAACTGAACTGACCCGCTATGATCACTTTCAAGGGTTCGATCAGTTTGCCCACCTTTTCCCTTGAATTCATATTAACTTAAAATCTCATTGTTTTTATTAAAACCAGTAGTCCTGGTTTTCAAAAAAATGATTGGTGTCAAATTTAAGCTTCGAGTTTGCACAAAAAGACATGAAAACCAACTTCTTCAAGAATATTTGGCTTCTAACCAGCCATTAATTTCAGGTAGCAGCAATATTCTTCTCAGATCATTGAAGCAGGACATTCATTTCCATTATTTTTTAATCAAATTAATAACCAAAGTAATTTAATCAAAGTAATATGTTTAATCAAATTGGTAAGTATGTGTTTTTTTTTTGTAACAATGCTTTTCAACAATCGACAGATTGACACATTGAACTACTGTATCTACAGCAGTGTTTCTCAACTGGTGGGTCGCGACCCAAAAGTGGTTCGCGGAGGGGTCATGGGTGGGTCGCAGAGCCATGGTGTAAAAAAAAAATCATAATTCATTGATTAGCTAAAAAAACAAAAAAACCATCCAACTTTTCCTGCAACAATTTACAACTTTTATTTTGATAGGCGATTGAACTTGTGTCATCTGTCGTCATAGATTAATTCAGAATGTTTATGCGCGATAGTAGCGTACAACCAGTCATTCGAGTATTGCTAAAAAAAAATTGGTTCGCGACTGAATGAGATTGGAAAATGGTGGGTCCCAAGACTGTTCCAGTTGAGAACCACTGATCTAGTATTGGCAGTATGCTCTACATCAGTGTTTCCCAACCAGGGGTACGTGTACCACTAGGGGTACGCGAGCATACTGCAGGGGATACTTGGGAAAATTTAATTTGACCAAATGCATGGAGCAAAGTCACACTGGAATAGAAAAAGCAATGTAAAATATGAGTTAGGGGGTACTCATGGTATAATGAAATGGTTTGGGGGGTACATGAGACACAAAAGGTTGGGAATCACTGCTCTACATCAGGGGTGGGCAATTGGGAACATGCCTGTGCCAATAATAAGAAATATTGTAGTGTACAAATGCATAACTTGTTGGCTATTTCACCCCTGCACATTGCAATATTTAGATGTGACTTTATTAGTCTCACACACCTGCAAGACCCTTAGCTTTTTTAATTAAGAATGTTAGGTGTGAGTATGGTACTTTGGATTTGAAAGCTGTCTTGTGAAGGCTCTGCAGGCCAGATAAAATAGTTCTGGGGACCGCATGTGTCTCCCGAACCTGAGTTTGCCCACCTCAACTCTACATGACACATTACAGTATATCACAAAAGTGAATACACCCCTCACAGTTTTTGCAGATTTGTGAGTATATATTTTCATACGAAAGCATTACAGAAATTTCACTTTGACACAATGATGTTTACCACCACACGTGCTTGACACCATCTAAAGCAAATTTGTTTATCTTGGTCTCAAGAGAGATGAACAGACCAAGGATATGGATCACTGGAACCATGTTGTGTGATCTGAAGAGACCAAGATAAACAAATATACTTTAGATGGTGTCAAGCATGTGTGGTGGTAAACAAGTGAGTTTTACAAAAAAAGTGTATCCTATCAAAAGCCAAGCATGGTAGTGGGACTGACATGGTTTGGGGATGCATGGATGCTGTCAACATTGGTAATCTGAAATACACCTAAAAGAAACAAGCATGTCAACATGCACTGTGACTACTGAAGCAGATCATGATATTCTCCATAGGATTTCGTTTCATTTCGAGACGATTCTAGCAAACACAGCCCCTTCTCTACCGGATTTACATCTGGGCTGTACTCACTTTTGTGAGTGCATGTTCAAACATTAATGGCTTTATTTAGTTTTTTTCTGAGTGAACAAGAAATTTAAGCGGTTAAATATGTTGTTAGAAGGTCACTAATCATTGTGTCAAAGTGAAATTTCTGTAATGCTTTCCTATGAAAAGATATACTCACAAATCTGAAAAACTGTGAGGGGTGTATTCACTTTCGTGAAATACTGTATGTCATTCCACTGCATCGTGATGAAGTTGGGGAAAGCGGGTGCATTTACTTCTCTGCATCTGTAATCTATGCTGAATTGGAGGCAACACTACTTAACTTCAGTACCAACAGGGCCTAATGGGGAAAAATCTCATTGGGCCTTTTACGGGCATGTGAAAGAAGAGAACACAACTAACATCCATTTTACTACACCCAGTTTTGATTGGGTCACTGGTAGGATTGCCAACCGTCCCTTGAAATACGGAATCGTCCCGTATTTAGAGATTAAAGTACGGGTTCCGTATTGAACTGAAACGGGACACGAGACGTTAAAATGCGTTAAAATGCCGGAAATTACATCTAAGAAATGCTATATGTTCTGGGGGAGGACCCCCAGACCCCCCGTCACGATGAAGTGTCCCGTGTTTTTTTCATTGACAGTTGGCAACCCTTGTCACTGGGCATCAGGAAATCGTGAACTAGTTGAACAGACCTGGAGTAGGAGTACTGTAGAGTTAGTAGGAATAGTGATAGGCCTGCTGGAGTAGGGGGATATACAAGTTGCCAGGTGTGCCAGGAGTGCTGGGGTAGATTTTGACATGTGTTCAATGCTAAGTATTGATTCTGAACTTTGTAACCATATTATTCCATTGATGTGAGTGGTAGTTCACTACTATAATTTTCCTTGCACTCATTAATCCTATGGATATGACTTTAATCCTGAGAGGTGGCCAACTGAGGCTTTTTCCAAATTATGTGGAGCAGGACTGGTCGGGGGGGTCTGGGGATTTTTGCACCGACCGCTCATAATTGTGGGCCAGTGGGCCATTGTCTTCTGTTACTCAAGTGGAATCAAGAGACTGCCTTAAAAAAACAAACATTGTTTTTCTGGACCTCTGTCATTAAAGACCTCAGAGAAGGTGACAACACATTCCAAAACTGAAGAAATAGAGTTTTTTATTCAGGTCTGCACATTGGCACAGTGTCCCTTTGAACACAAAAACTATGGCTAGTCGCATGTCATCGAGTTTTCCATAACTATGGTGACATAGGTTGCTTGTCTGATGTACATGTGGGGTTGTGCAAGCCCAACTCAAACACTGCTCGCATGTTTGCCCTGTCTGCCTGCGCGGTATGACTGCGGTGTCAGACGCGTGCTGGCAAAGACGACCGCCCTTGCTGATGTGTCAGGTTCATCCGATATGGGGGAGAGAGTCCCTACCTATGGCCTCTCTAGATAGCTGTGCTCCACACGTACTGCACTAAGTCTGTCTGACGGGGGAGAGAGTCCCTCAGAGACAGGTTTACCCATGGCCAGACTAGGCAATTGGGTAACACTTTCTATGAAGCCCATATCTAAAGCGCATTATAAGAGCATTTATAACAAATTGTGATATGCTTTATAATTACAATGTATTATGACTACACTCACAATGCTTCATGATGCTTTATATTAACACCCATGAATAGCCATGAATCTAGCTGATAATGCTTTATGAATCCAAGGGTGTTATGAGTGCTTATGACTTGCTATAAACTACAGGCTGCCTGATGGGACTTATAGTACATTATGAGTACTTATACCCCTCTATGCACAGCACAGGCCTGGATGATAAGGGTCATAAGGACTCATAAGATGCTATAATGTTCCATGTGCAATCATAAGTCGTCAATGTGTGCTCTAAGTAAAGTGAAGTTCATATGGATGCATCTGTAATGCACTGTATAATGCACATCTATGATGCATCGTAATGCAAGCCCCATCAGGCAGCTTGTAGTTTATATCCAGTCACGAGCACTCATAACACCCTTGGATTTATAAAAGCATTTTAAGCTAGATTCATGGTGATTCTACTGTTAACATAAAGCATCATGGGTGCAGTAGTAATGCATTGTAAGCAATTATAATGTGCATTATAATTTGTTATTAATGCGCTGATAATGCGTTATAGATATGGGCTTCATAGAAAGTGTTAGGGCCCCAAGAAAACTAATCGGGCCCCCAATAGTCAGTTACTCCATGCTAAGTGACCGCAAAAGCAGCTCAAGAGGGCCCTACGGTATGTTTATAATTTGTCTAGGGGCCTCAGATGGGTAGAACCACCATGCACTGGAGTCCCTATAACCTGGGCCCTGCATAGCTGCACTCATCTCAGTCTGTCTACTACTTGTGCACCAGGAAACAGCGATGGCGATTCTAGAAACTTACAGAAACACAATGTACACGAAAACTACTGTTTGTTCTTTGTACAGCAAAAACTGCTGTCCATGTTTGACTACAAAAAATATGTTTGCAACGGTCATTCTGTTGAAAAATAATAGCTCAGTTTTGGTCTCAGGAATGAATCCACAGGAACATAGGGCTCAGTTCAAGTTCAAAAGACGGCCTGAATATGGGTTAGATTTGTTGTCTACATTTGTAAATACAGCTCTAAAGCATCTGTCTGCCTGTGACACATGTCAGTCTCTCTTATGTGTGTGCATAGGGATAGGCTACTTTATCTTCTGGAAATCTCTCTTTACAGCCTTTGTACTGTGCCTACCTATGCTGATATAGCCTATAGACATACATGCAAGTTCATAGGGTTTAGGCCTAGTGTTGCTATTTATATGGTGTACTGCACAATGAGTAGAGTACAGTACAGTAGATTAGCATTTATTGATCCCAGGGGAAAATGAAGGTGTCAAGTAGCATACACACATACATCAATACAAAAACACATTACCCACGAGACATTGCACACATACTTACACATAAATTAACATATACACTATAGCTCACTCCTACATACATTTAGCCAAGGCAGCTCACTCTCTCTCTCTCACACACACACACACATTATCTCTCTCTCTCTCTCTCTCTCTCTCTCTCTCTCTCTCTCTCTCTCTCTCTCTCTCTCTCTCTGAGTGGCAGAAGCCAAGACAAAGTGACCAACAAAGTGTCCAGGAGTGTCATAGTACCATGTCCATTGTATTTCTTGGAAAAAGATGGGGGGAACACAATGCAAACAGTATGTGTGGTATGTTTGTTATATAGAACGTGTTGTACAGGCTAAACATGTCGCATGGTTTGCACAGGTTGCTTGTTTTGCAAACTGTAGGCTATTGATAATGTATTGTGGTATGGACGTTGCATAACGCACATTTATGGTAGAATGGTATTCATACAAGGATACAGGGAGTTGTATTTGTGACATGCATAGATTTAGAAATACAACATACAGTGAAAGATGCATGACATGTAGTACACATTCTGTGTGGAAAACATGCTTTACATTGTACTAAGCCAGGCCACTGACAACGCTCCCCCCCCTCATCCCCACCACCATATCTGCGACTGAACATTCCACCTGCACTACTACATCTGTGACTGAACTTTCAACCTGCACTAACTCAAAACATACACATGCACACACACACACACACACACACACACACACACACACACACACACACACACACACACACACACACACACACACACACACACACACACACACACACACACACACACACACAAGCACACTGCACTTTCTGCACTAAACCCAAACATACACACACTGACACACAACTCATACTCACACACATACACACACACACACACACACACACACACACACACATACACAGGTACACACACACAGACGCACACCGCACTTTCTACCTGCACTAAACACACACACACACACACACACACACACACACACACACACACACACACACACACACACACACACACACACACACACACACACACACGCACGCACACACGCACACAAAACACATACAAACACACACACACACACATACTGCTGCTGGTGTATTTAATAAAAACCTTTTTTTAATTATTTATTTCTTCAAATGCTACTATTACTATGTCAGAACGCTATAAAGGACTTTTAGAAAAAAGAACAACAAAATACCTCCTCTTAATGTATGTTCTCTACAAGTCTTCTGTTGTCCAGTCTTGCACTTTAAATGTCTGTATGAGCAATGTCTACGTCCATACTGTCTATGTCCATGTATGAGTACTGTCTATGTCTATACTGTCTATGTCCTTACCTAGATTAGTCTATGTCTGCATGGGAGAGCAAGAAACGCAATTTCAAATTCTTTGTATGACCAGTGCATGTAAAGAAATTGACAATAAACTTGACTTGACTTGACTTGACTTGACTTGACTTGACTTGACAATGTGTAGTGCACACTCTGTTCAATGGTGCACCAATCATATCTAAGCATTTCCAAGTCTTTCTCTTTTGATTGGTTAGGCTGTAGTAAAGTCAGTACATTTTTTTATCGGCAGATGTATATTTTATTGCCATAACAACCACAATGCCATCGTTCCCCAGTGCACAATATTTCAATGCGCCGTCTCCAAAGGGTTAAACCATACAGTGATTCCCTCATCTTCATCTTGTTTGCTCTGCACCGCATTCAACCAGTACTAAAGATGGAAGTAGGCCCTAGTCTGTATCTTGGTCACCATGTGCGTTTAGGCACACTCATTCTTTCAACCGTGCAACACACACAGACACAGACACACGCAGAGAGAGAGAGAGAGAGAGAGAGAGAGAGAGAGAGAGAGAATGTTGTGGGAAGACAGTGATCATCTGTGTTGTGGGCGGCCATAGCACATGGACGTATAGGCCTACTGTACCTACACACAGCCCTATTCTGCAGTTAATTAATTTAATTTTGATAATGCCATGTGAACAATAGTAAACAATTGTAAACAACAATTAATCTTTGATGTGAAGCATCCATATAGTGTCTGACTATACTGCCCTACAAACTTAGAACGCAGTAACTCTGAAAACGGCAAACTGAGAAAAAAGGCTTCAAAGTTTTCCATATGGCGCGACAACGGTGTTGTCGGTAAATTGGTGGTGACACTTCCTGTTAATGCTTGTTTAGGATAGAAATTTAATGCACACAAAAAAAAACCCAAAAAAACAACATTTATGTGTCTTTTTGCCACAAAAAACAGACTTACTGCGTTCTTGGCTGGTATTACTGCCACAAAATGGAGTTACTGCAGGAGTTACTGCGTTCTTAGCTTGTATTACTGTCTACTCCCAAACCAGTCCCATTGGAACGTGCAGCAGTAACTCGCCGATTTACTGCGTTTTTGTTTAACCTTTTTTGGGTCATTTTTGCACTTTCAAAATGAGTTTTCTCCAAAACGGGACGGTGTTGGACCACCATTTTTGGACACAAGACAAATGAGGTAGTTTAGAACCGATTTCCGATATAATTTTTTTTTCGCCCATTTTGAGTTACTGCGTTCTAGTATTGCACGGCAGTATAGTAAAGAACTGTTGAGGATTTTGGCCTGTTCCCCCCCTCAATGGTATCAGTTAAGTTAGTCCTCATGCCGCTACAGCTGACCTCTCCGAGTCAGATTTAAAAATTGATTCTGTGGTCAAAATAGCTCGTAAGAGATTACTAAAACTGTGGTCACAGGCTTCATTGTCTCTCTCAATGCTTGGCTGACCAACTTTGGCTGAAAATGCCCCGCCTGCATTTTCATCCCAGACCAGGGGTGCATTTCTCAAAAGAGAAGTTGTTAGCCTGTTAGCAACTTCGGTAGTTGCCAATGGGAAAATCCATTGAAAACAACAAAGTAGCTAATGAAGTAAGCAACTTTGGTTTTGAGAAATGCACCCCAGCCCTGCTTGATAAACCATTGCGTGCACTGATTCTTTTTTGGGGATGGCCTGAGCATTCATGATGAATAAAAAAAATAATTCTTGATTTTACAATAAAGAATAATCAGATCTACCTGAACGCTTATTTTGAAAGCTAACTGACCAATGTGATAGAATACATTTAACTTCAATTCCTACACTTTTTACACATTTACCCTTTTTACATATTTTGCCAGTACATTACCACATGGTGTAACATAGCCTGAGGTTAGCACTCTCTGAGTGTGATGGGAAACATAATATGATCATTCAATCAGAAAAAAATGTAGCAAAATCTTTCAGTAGTTGAACATGTCCAGTGACATAGGGTAAGCATCAGAATAAAGAGTAGAGCAAAGCCTTAACCAATCGCTTGGGTCTATTTTATTATCTAACTTCCAATCTTCTGCTTGTGCTTGTGGCCTTGTGATGACGTCGTCACAAGTCACTTTCTTAGTCCCAATAGAACATCTCTGCTTAAATCACGTCACTGCCTTGAACACGCCTCTACCCAGGGCTGTTGGAACTGCTCAAAGTTGATTGCTTCCTGACAAAGTGGGTGGAGTTCCAGATTTTTCAGGAGCTCAGAACCGATACTTATATTGCTCCTGGCCTGACTAGAAGCAACGCCGAAGGTGTTGCGTCACTATTAGGGCGTAGCCTGGCTAGCGTTTTCCAAAGTAATTTATGTACTTAAGCCTAAGGTGCTCCCTAGGCAACATAACACATCATTAAAAGTTTATACATATACAGTGGTGCTCATATGTTTACATACCCCAGCAGAATATACGCTTTCTCTGCGATTTCTCACCAAATATGAAGGATTACACAAAACCTTTTTTGACTCGTTGCTAGTGACTGGCTTAAGATATTTATTAGCAATGTTTTGTGTTTACTTTTTCAAAAGCATGATCACAACCCAAACTACCCAAATGACCCTGTTCAAAAGTTTACATACCCTAGTTTCTGATGCTGAATATGGCCCTGTTTAACATCAGGGACCGCTCTAAATTGTTTGTGGTAGTTGTGGATAAGGCTCTTAATGTTCTCAGATGACAAAACAGCACATTCTTCCTGGCAGAATGGTTATTTCCTATAATATCGTTGGGTGTCTTGCTGGAACCTCACATTTGAGGTTTCGCCTGAGTGGCTCAATGATGTTGAGATCAGGAGAGTGAGATGGTCGCTCAAAAACCTTCATTTTATTCTATCTGAAGCTAATGACGGGTTGATTTGGCTTTCTGTGTCGAAATATTTTGTGAGAAATTGCCAAGAAAGCGTATATTCTGCTGGGGTATGTAAACATATGAGCACCACTGTACATGTACAATGATTGCATAAGACTACATACAATATTGTCATCCTACATGTCAATAAAATGCTTGTGCAAAGTGTATCTGTGAGGTACAATAGTGCATGCATAAACTTTCAGTGATGAGAGACATTTTTCCGATATATTGCCAAAGGGGCACCACACTTATAGGCCTAAGTACTACTTAAGAGTTTTTGGACAATTCAGGGCTGTAGACATACAGTGCAGATTTACACACACATGCACTGACTGTTATTTTGGCCTTTTCATATCCATAAAATTATAGTACAGTAGTAGTTTAACAGGAATATATTTGATCATTTTGATATGTACTTGTCACCTACAGACATGTCACCTACAAAATATACTCAGCACTAGACTCAGACCAGTGTAACCATTACAGTATGTAAAAACATTGTAAAAGCATTTGATGAAATAAGGCATTATATTGTGAATTTGTGAATTATATTGTGAATCTGTGAATTCAATCAGAGAGATTATTTTTAATTGGTGAATTTATGGTTGCAGTCAGTCAATAAATTTTGCATTATATGATATCACATAATCACATTTATTAAATAAATTTAATGGCATTATAATGTACCAGAATCAACAGCATTAACCTAATGCTTTGAAGCTCTGGAGACCATGTGTTCAAGTTACAGTAACACAGTAGCCTATGGCACACCCTGGGAAAGATGACATCAGCTGTTCACTCACTTGCAGCAGGCGCCCCCATGTGGTTAACACAGGCGGCCGTGGAAGAGTGGTTAATGAGGTGGTCGCAGGTCCGAACTCCGAAACCAACCCTTACGAATGATCTGCGGCTAATACATAAAATCCTTTGCAAATTAGCATATTCCTCTACACAAACATTTGTTCAACCCTGCTCTGAACAGATGTGCAGAACCACAAGATCCACCGGATCAGCCTACTCATTCAGGGCAACCAAAACATCGTATCATTTTTATACCATTTTTAATTGTGTGTATGTGTTTGTGCGTGCGTGTGCGTGTGCGTGTGCGTGTCCGTACGCATGTGTGTGTGAGTGAGTGAGTCTGAGAGGGTTGGGGCTATGATCCTACATCACAAGTCTCCTCACCCCATAAAATCCCACCCGCACACTACGCTCCACTGACTCACTCCTCCTTACAGTTCCCTCCACACACCTGCGCACCATGGGCGACAGGGCATTTAGTGTTGTTGGCCCCAAACTTTGGAACTCACTCCCACTGTCACTTCGTCAGTGTTCTACACTGTCTACTTTTAAATCCAAGCTGAAGACACACCTTTTCACCTCTGCTTTTCCACTTCATTGACAGGCACTTCCACTTTATTTTAATTATCAGTTTATTTTTATTTTACATATTATTATTTTTCCCCTCATTTTGTTTTATTTTCAAATGCATTCTACTTCTTTTTCTTATTTGAAAACATTTATTTTTATTGTACTTTTATTTCTATTTTATTTTTGCATTTTAATTACTCTCCTATTGTTAATTCACTGAAGCTCTGTTGTACTTTCCCTACTGTTATGTATTTGTTTTGATTGTAAAGTGTCCTTGGGTATTTTGAAAGGCGCTCAAAAATAAAATGTATTATTATTATTATTATTATTATTATTATTATTATTATTGTTCTTATCTGTATGTATATACATGTACTATATTTTAATTTTGCCTTACCTGCCCAGTGACTTCAGATGGAAATTAGCTGTATTAGCTATAATCTGGCACAAGCCATCTTTTTTATTTTTGTATAGTATCTTGTGCATGGTCCCTATTTGAACTAAACAAAATAAACTAAACTAAATTACACCTCCATACATGGCTGCCCTTGAGCAAGACACCTTACCCTACATTGCTCCAGGGACCGTAACCAATGCCCTGTAAATAACTAAGTCGTTTTGGATAAAAGCATCACACGTGTAATGTAATGTAATGTAATAATGTGTCTCATCTTTACTAAGGAGCCTCAAGTACCTGTATATTTACACATAAAGGCTGTGACTGATGTGCTTGCAGGCAGGGGCGCTACCAAAAATGTTGGGCCCTATGAAAGATTCAAATTTTGGGCCCCCAAAATGGCAAATTATGTTATCAACATCCTTCTAGGGGCCCTCTTAGTGCTGTTGGGCCCTTATAATATGTAACACTTTTCCCCCCCTTGCGGCACCCCTGCTTGCAGGATTAAGGATATCAGCAGGATTTTAAGATTTCCTCCATTACTACATCCCGTACGTGATCATATCATAGAATTCAAGAACCTCATGTGGTTCTGATCATCCTTCTTGTAGCAGACTGGCCCCAATATCTCGTGGATATTGAAATCCCACTTCTATAAGTTTTATAAGGTGTTGATTGTCCTCTTTTAAGGTTAAGTTTGGTTCTATGTTTGCCCCATGGGGCTAAAGTGTGTGTAAATCTTAGGCATAAATTGGCTAACCCCAAAAGTCGACAAGACATGGTGCATGAGGTGAGGTTTTGTACTGAAAACCCAAGTACACAAACAGCTATTTTCAGAACAATGGATACGTATCTGTTTGCCAGAGACTAAGGAGGTATCAGTCAATATTCCCATAATATGTGAAAAAAACATTTGAATAAAACGTCCATAATTTAGCCCTTACACAAATATAAGAACTCATTTGCTATAGCTGTCATAATAATTCTGAATGACAAATATACATGCATGTATACTTTCATACTGTATGTACGTATACATACATTCATTGCCCATTTTTTTATGTTATGTGTGTACTCCTTTCTATGTATGAGTGATGTGAGTATGTTAGTACTGTATCTGTTTCAGTGACTGAAACCCATGACAAATTTCCCCCCTGAGGATAACAACGTACACTTTAAAGGTGCACTGTGAGATATTTTTAGTAGGTGCTTTCAAGAATTCAGGCTGCCCATTCAAAAATGTTAGGCTACCTTTTTCACAAAGAAGCACCACCACCATCGAATCCTAAGTATTCATTACCTGTATGTCTGTAGAGAAAAAAAAAAATCATACATAAAAACGGGATCTTCTCCATTGTCCACCATTTTGAATTTCCAGAAATAGACATTTTCAGCTGCAAAACTTACTGTACTTTGGTCATACGTGTAAATATTTGTTTAATATTCAGCAAATATTCATGAAAAGATCAAGTTTGGCAGAAGGCAGCACGGATTCAATGAGCAGTACATTGCAGCACCCATTCTGGTCACATTCTACACAGAGCACCTTTAAACTCTAACCCTTGATGTTAGCGAAGGATTAAGTCAAAAGATCAACATAACATCCATAGGAGAACTCTTCTTTATGTGACCTTTATTAGTGATTTGATTAAGACGCTTAACAACAGTGATTGTATTTTAATTGTTCATTACATTTTAAATGTTAACTACATTTTGTACATCTATATCAGTGGTAACAAAGCAGGAAATGTGAAACATTCAGAATGCTCCTACTACTAACACTCCTACGGTAATTATAATGCAGAGGCATCAGAAATAAGTAAAATCCCAGTTTCCCAATATTATTTTCAACAATATTTAATAATGGCCAAAGCAAAGGGACATTTATAACTCTGTGTTAGGGCTGCACAATTATAGGAAAACATGTATTATTAAACTACTGAATTTTGTGCAAAATGTTATTTCAAAACACAAAGGGAAATAGCAATACAAATGCAATTAAAAAAAAAGGCTGTAGCATGAAGCCTTTGTGGGAATACAAATTTTTGTTCAGAAATACCAGCCTGTTAACATGTTCTGGCTTCAAGGACGCCTGACGGCAGGTCACTTTATTGCCCCCTGTGTGATCACGATTAACTCTCCACGGCCATGACTTTTAATCAATGTGACCAAAATCACATTTTTGATTAATTTTGATTAAATGAGCAACCCTACTCTGTGTTACTCAGCACAATCTGAAAAACAGTGGCACCAACATTAACAGATAAAACATTCACAGCTACTGCTGGATGGGAATGTGTAGCTCCACATCCAGTGTCCCGTCATTCAAGGCGATGGCCCCAGTCCCTGGTAGAAAGTGAGCAATCAAATTGATAATTTCAATCACACAATCTTTGGCGGACTCCAATGCAAACCGTATTGTATTGTCAATGCCCTGTGTGTTTAGCTGATTACTTATCTGCTCTGTCGCCCATTTACAAAGTAAAACAAGGTTAGAATAGAAAGCATTGATGTATACACAGAAACTGTCAAGAATGTCCGAGTTCACACTGTCAACGAATCCTTGGGCTGTGTTCACTGCCTCTTGCAGAGCCTTCCCGAGCTTCTCCAACATGACGTCAACGCTCTCCATATTCTTCACCATGTCCATCACACTGTTCAGGAGACCCTTCAGCTGGTCAATGATCTGGCTTCCTGACAGCACCTCACCGGAGGGCATTGTTACCTGAATGGAGCTCACCGTGTCAAGAACTGGTGTGAGGTAGGCAGACAGGTTTTCAGCAATAGTCTGCAGAAGCTGCTCCAGGACTGAACCAACATTGGTTGTGATCTTGTGCAGAGTAATTTCGTGCATACCTGGAAACAGCTGGGTTTCCCTCAGGAACTTGATGGCTCCATCAAGTGCAGCCTGCAAGGCCTTGTAAGCCTGTACAACAACATATCTGAAGAATATTGACAGCTGGCTCAACTCTGGGGAATAACGACTAACACTCTCAGAGATTTCCTCAGCTACACTCAAGATCATGCTTTTCAAACTGCTAAGAGTGCTGCCGACCTTGTCGTACTTTTCTGCAAAGCTGTGTAGGGAGGAGGTAATAGCAGGGACTCTGTCATAAAGACCAGACAAGATTACAGCAGGTGCCTCCATGTTGGCAGAAGCTTGCAAAAGCAACATCTCATTGTCCGTTCGAGCTGCTTTGAAGACCAGGATGTCCACATCCGTATCAGGCATTGACTGTTTAAACAGAGGAAAGCATATACACGTAGGAGTTGAGGATGACATTTAAAGATAGCTGATTTGCTGCTGAATGGAGTAGTACTGTATGTAGGCCTACTGTATACTCACAGCATAGCGACAGTACAGTCTTGTGCTTCTCTGTTGGCTTTGGTGTTGATGCTGAAATCCAAGTAAGCCAGTAGATGGGGTGGCGATGGAAGTGTTAGAACCATCCTGACAGGCAGCATAATGGATGTGCACATCGGTGAAGGTTTGGCTTGTGATGTCCACATTTACTATATGAGAAGGACTTAAAAAGGGGAGAAAACAAGAATCCAGATAATTACCTCTGCCAAGGATTTATTTGTTAATGCATGCAAGCCATAACTCGCCAACAACTGGACACAATATTCTCACAATTAAAGCTTGTGATGTCATTGTGACTTTTGGCCAGCAACCAGCTAAAATAATAGGATAAATTATATTTGCTAGTACATTATAACATGGAATATATTCATCTGTCTTGGTGGAGGTTTGCACTTGCTCAGTGCTTCTCTAGTTTTTGATGTTAGTCATTGTATTGTTATTGTGTGTTGGGGTTGATGGTAGCTCTTTAGTGCAAATTGGATTTTGGTGATCCAACTAACTGTTAAAATCTACTGCATTCCTGCAACATTTCTGTGAAAATACATGGGTTTTAAAGGAGATTTCAACATGCAGTTGTATTGCTCACACTTCCCTTGATTTGTCAGTACTGGCCGATGCAACATTTTGTGTTACTGTAAAGGTGCACTGTGTAGGATGGTGGCCAGAGTAGGTATTGCAACTATATTTCTCATTGAAACGGTGGTGCCAATTGCCAAATTTAATCTTTTCATGGATATTTACTAAATAATAAATAAATATTTACTAATATGATCCAAGAACTGTAATATCTGTGTGACAGTGTTGGCAGCTTCTTTCCAGAATTCATGCTGTCCACTAAGTATTCATACTTTATGACTGGGAAATTTGCACTTGTCAATTATGAAAAGGTGAATTGTCTCCATGTCCACCATTTTGAATGAAACAGACATTTTTAGCTTCAAGGCTTACTGTACTTTGGCCATACTAATAAATATTAGTTCATTATTTAGTAAATATTCTTGAAAAGATCAAATTTGGCAATACCTACCCTTGCCACCATCATACACTGTGCACCTTTACAGTAAAGAAAATAAAATGTCCAGGGGCTGGGAAAAAAAACTGGGCCATTGTGGGGTTCTGACAAGTCAAGGGCAGTGTGACTTAAACTGCATGAGAAAATTGGCAGGAATTCTCCTTTAAGTAGTGTGTAACATACTGTATGACTTGGGCATTGCCAATTTAGTAGCTACAAACTTATGACAGAGGTATGAAAGGGTCAATTAGTAACCTTTTACTGCAGATGGGCCTATTCACTCTTTGCTGAAAACACTCAAGTACATCATGACAGCATTGCTATGACAATGCAGAGAGTCTTAAGTACGAAATATCTTAACCATTATGGTGACAATAAGGTTATAGCACAGGCTCTGCGCTAAGGGCTTAAATTGTACAGTAGGTGACATTTACCCTTCATCCAGATGTTGAACTGCAGTTTGAATACCCAAAATAATTAGGTCACTATCTGCAAGACCCAGGAAAGCTTTGACAGTGTGATTCACAACCTCATCTCCAATGGAGAGTGTGAAGGTTCCTAGCAAGGACAACAGCAAATAGGAACATGACATAATTTTCAATTGCATTCCCCTTTACAGTCCCTGTTACATTATTAGGTACTGTACAACAAAGCACTTAACCGCACGTGGGATTATGTTCTTGTACTGTGTCTTAGGGTTAGGGTTAGGTATATTATGTACATTGAAGTGAATATAAAATATATTGATACATATTGTGCATACACTACACTAAAACATAGCCATGCTAACACAGATGCAAACAAAAAATAATCTTACCATCACAATTGTAATCCAGGTACCAAAGTGGAGATATACCATTGGAACGGAATGTTCCATTATATGTTGGATAGGGGCCATCCATTTCTATGACTGCAGTGGCTTTGTAAATAGGAGTGCCAATCTTGGAAATATACATGTAGATCTCTCTCTCCTCCCCTTTATTCTTAGTCACAGTTAACCTTTGAAAGTTAGTGAGATCCCCGGGAAATCCAATTTGAGCCAGATCAACCTCTGCATTAACAGCCCAAGGATCTGGGTATCCTTCATGAGTGATGTTTGTTTCAAAGCTGATCTTGAAAGAATGCTTTCCCTTGGTATTCAGATTATCCACGTTGATTTCGTTGTTTGCATTGATGTTCCAACTAGTAAGTATACTTCCCTCAGATGGAGAATCCCTATAAACGTTGATATCAATGGGTAGTGCACTATTGACACTGGCTTCAATTTTAAGATCTCCATGGTTGATATGTAGAACATCTGTGACATTCCACGTGGAGTGTAAGCCAGTTCCCTCAAATCTCAGGTTTGCTAAACTATTAAAGGATCTTTTCACCACACCAGTGCCAAGAATGGTGCCATCAAAATGTTCTTTACTTGATGATACCCTAGACAAAAAGGCGCTCCAATCAGTTTCATACTGTACGCTACTCTCCAAACCACCAGAGCCAACAACATTAACCACCGGAACATTCACAGTGTACACCATTTTATAGGTATAATTGTAAAATTTGTCTTCAGATGCATCCCATTTTGTTTCCTCATTGACCTCAGCAGTGAAGATGGGCAGGTCAACTTTTGCAGCTAGGTCAATATGTCCAAAGCCGAATCTATCGCCCCTAGTGTAGTTTTGAGTAACCTGAATGTGTGGGTTGTCCAAATACATTGACGCGCCCTCTGAAGTGCCAGTGAGTTCCAGTTTAGCCTTTAGACTTTCAAACACAGACGTAGAGGTGCCAACAAAGTGCACACTTCCATCAGACAACTGGCCATCCAGATGAAGGTTGACAACCGAGGACTTGATGGACACTTTAAGGTCCAGGCTGTCAACGAAAAATCCACTAAAAAGATAATACTGCAAATTGTTCCATAATATCACTCCATTTGCCTCTACAGCCAGGTCAGTTGACGTCAACAGTTTCTGCAGACCAGTGTACTCATACAGATTGATGCCACTGACTGCTGGGGTCTTGAAATTGATGATTGGCACTTTCAGCTCTGGAATGCTTATGGGCACTGTCAGGAAGTCGAGGTTGATTTTACCATTTGCAGAGGCATAGATGCCAATATCTGCCTGGTTGTTTTCAAGTGTGATATTATAGACAAACCTGTCTTGGTTAAGCCTGATCAAACCCACATTGTTCAAGCGCCGACCACCAGAATTCCAAGTGACAGAATAGTCATTCTGGTGACAGAGGTTTGCTGAAAGGGTGTCAGCCAGATCAATCAGTGCATTGGCATTATTACGCAACTCAAGCTTGACATCTGTAGGTGTAACTAGGACATGAATAGTGTGGGATAGGCTTCCATTGACAGCAGGAACAACATCTATGTTGTGGTCAGCCTTGATATCAACTTCTATATTACTAAACATGGTCTCCTCAGAGGCTTCTAGTAGAATGATCCGCAACAATGCAGACTTTGTCTCTATGCTGCTTTTAAAGTCTAGGTGGCTCATTATGGCAACGTCGGCATTCATACTGTCCTTGAGTTTGAAGTCATAACTTCCAGTATCAGGACTGTATGTAGGTCTGGGTGTGTGAAGGATCATGCGATCAAGATCACTTTTATGAGGCAAATTATTGTCAGTAGAAGCAATAAAGGCCGACTCAATCTTAAGTGACAAGTCACTCTTGGTCCCTGGATTGATTGGGGATATGTTGACTGTCTGAGAGATGGTGGAGGCAGCGTAAAGAGGGCCAGCCTGAAGAGATGTCCGTAGGTTGCCATTTCCATAAATTTTCCCTCCGTTGAAACTTGCATCACCACTATGCTCCAGAGACACCTGTACACCTAGAGGATTTGTTGCCTCCAATTTACAGTTTGATGTTAAGCTGAACGTGTCAGCAATAGTCACTTCCTCTTCAACAGTGACCGTGGCATCAATAAGCTTGTGATCCACATGTGTCTTCAATTCAGCCTTGAGAGAATTGGTGCTTGTAGCCACAAGTAGTGCAGATCCTGTTTAAATACAACATAACCTACATAACCATTTTTGTGACAACACAATCATTCCCTTTTCACACATACCCACAGTAGTCTGAATTAGGTATAAAACACATTACTTCCACAACCAAAAACACATACCATGAGTTTTCAGGGAGAGAATGTCAGAAGGACAAATTCCAATCACGCCCCATTTGGCAGAATAGCTTGGGTGTTGTACTTGATCTCTAACGGTAGAAACATCAGCCTCTAGTTTGTAAAAGTTAGTCTCTACTTTGGCAGACGCCTCAGCTTTTCCAAGGACCGGCACAGACACAAACACTTTGTCTGGGGGGAAAACCTCAAAGTGGGGGACAGGAATGTCTGCAGAGACGCTGAAATCTCCAGAGGATATTCCATCAAAAGTCAGAGGAATGGCAAAGGTGTAATAGTGCCTCCCAAAGCTGGACTTGGCATCAGCCTCACTGTAAAATGACAAAACATATTGTATGACATTTTACTGTGCATGAAAATTTTGATAAAATGCAGCTGGGAAATAAACAAAGTCCCTGTTTAAGGAAAACAGGATTACATTTTTATTACATTAGATAGCCAACATTGCTTCTTCCCACTGCAGTTTAAAATGGCATTGACTGTGAGTTATACTTACGCTTTCCAGTACAGTTTATCAGGAAATGACTGGTCAGAGAACACAGGCAAACGTCTGACCTCAGCACCATATTTTTTGATGAATTCATGGACTGTCTAGGGATAATCCAGACATCTTGTATATTTACAAAAACGTGTAACATATATAATATGTAATATATACAACAAGATTTTATAAACGCAGAGAGCAGATATTGGTCAGCTTACCTCAGCAGACTTTCTGATAAATGTGTCAGGTATCATCTGATTTTGGCTAATAGTCTGATATAAAAGGCTTTGAATGTATTCCAATTCCGACAATATTTTCTCCGTGTCAGTGCTCAATTCAGCTTTGATCTCAGCTGTCAACTCGCCTTCATCTGAAGTGAAAGAACAAAAATGTTTAGTGCAGGGCTTCCCATACAGAAAAGATATAGGCCTACTATGACTGTCTTCAACCAAGTTGATCACTGCTGTGAGCACACTTCTTCCATTTCAGCAGCTCTTGCCTTGAGTTCCTCAACGGGCTTCTCTATGCAAGAATGCTTGGAAAATGTCAAACGTGAAGTTTTTACTAGATACAGTGAGGAGAATAAGTATTTGATCCCTTGCTGATTTTGTTGGTTTGCCCACTAATAAAGACACAATCATTCTATAATAGTAATGATAAAATGTATTCTAATATGCAGAGACAGAATATCAAAAAGAAAATCCAGAAAATAACTTTGAAGAATATATTTTAATTGATTTGTATTCCATTGAGGAAAATAAGTATTTGACCCCTCTAGTCAAAGAAGACAAAATACTTGGTGGCAAAGCCCTTGTTTTCTCATACAGAGGTCAGATGTTTCTTTCAGTTAATGACAATGTTAGTGGATATATTAGAAAGGATTTTTTTCCACTTTTCTTTGCAGATCATCTCTAAATCATTTAAGTTGTATGACTGTAGCTTGGCAAATGGGGGCTTCTGTTCCCTTTACAGGATTATTATAGGGTTAATTTTTGGAAACTGTCTAGGCCACTACATGACCTTAATGTGCTTCTGCTTGAGCTACTCCTTCGTTGCTTGGGCTGTATGTTATGGATTATTCTCATATTGAGAGGCCAATCCATGACTTACCTTCAGTCTACACGGTAAAAAAAGAACTGTTGTTTTTACGGAAAATTGCTGGCAGCAGTGGTTGCCAAAGTCTACCTTTAAACAAATAACGGTATATTTCCTTTTTACATTTTACGGTAAGATTATGGCAGCAGTGGTTGCCAAAGCCTACAGTTAAATAAATAATGGTATTATTTTTTTTTTACATTTTACAGTAAAATTATGGCAGCAGTGGTTGCCAAAGCCTACCGTTAAATAAATAACGGTATTATTATTTTTTTTTACATTTTACTGTAAAATTATGGCAGCAGTGGTTGCCAAAACAGATTGGACAGATTATATTCAGGTGAGTTCAATTATAGAGTTACAATCAGACAACTGATTGGACTGATTATACTCAGGTGAGTTCAATTATAGAGTTACAATCAGACAACTGATTGGACTGATTATACTCAGGTGAGTCCAATTATAGAGTTGCAATCACAGACAACTGATTAGACTGATTCTACTCATTGGAGTCCAATAAACATCAACTTAATTAGATACCTAAATAAATGCCCAATTGCCAGATTGTCTAGTGCAAGCAGGTGGACCAGTCTAGTATCATCAATGAAGGGTATGCAAATCCATTCTTTATTTAAAAAAGGCCTGAAAATAACCTTAAGGAAAATGAAGGCCAAAGCTAGCGGGGCAAGCAAGCTAACAAACAAGCTAGTTAGCAAGCCACCATGCAACGTGACTTGCTAGCCGGGCCGGCCAGGTGAGGGGAGGCCAGCAGCCGGCCAGCCGGCCTTACAGCCAGCCAGCCAGCTAGCTAGCTAGCAACCAGTAAGCAGTACAATGCAACAGTCCCTGTTTAAATGCATGTTCAAGTGAACCATGTGACCCGAGTGATGAAGCATTTGGCAGGTGCAGGCAGTAAGTTAATCATTGTATGACAGCCCTTAGCACTCAGGTGAGGTCAGGAATTGATTGATAGATTGATTTGGATGGGGTAGAATGACAGTTTCAAATAGACTGGGCTACTTCTAAGAGCTCAAGGGATTACTGTCCCAGGTAGACTTTTTCAGATTATACTAGCCTATAGGTATATTTTACACATTAAATGAGGCTAAACTGTAGGCTGTTACCGGAGAAATAATAAGTTACAGTGAATTACTGCAAAATGTGCAAACTGTTGCCATTTGCAGTCCTTAACTGTTGCACAGTTTATTCAGTTGCCAGCTTCATTGTTGTCAAATCTACAACGTGGAGGCACCTGGAGCCAAGCAGACAGGCAATATGCTTTCTGTGGAGTAATTAATATTCAATTCATTATAAACCTCCATTGCTTTCTGTTGGGTAGGAGGAATGCAAAAAAAGATATTCTGAATTTTGAAGAGGTTTTACCGTGTCAATTTGCCTCTCAATCGAAAACTCTGATGGCAAAGCCTCAAAGTCCAATAAGGGACAAAATTATTGCGGTGGGAGAATTTTTCGCAGGATGAACTACAACACATGCACAGGGTTGTACTCTAAGTTAATACTCATTGATGGCTACTAATCAAATAGCGTGTTGACATCAAACTCTGCCTGTTACAACCAGCCTATCAGTGGCTTGACAAGTTACACCTGGAACAAGTGCAATCACAAGAGATCTATTGGACTAAAAGAGGACAAAAAGCCTAACACGACCAGAAAGAGCACCTACTTTTTGTAGTATACACAATGTGAAGAAAAGCAGAACAGAGTTCTTTGTCTGTTGGTTCACAATTTGGTTCACTAACAGAGGATTGAGTTTGGTTCACTTATAGGGGACTCAACAAAAATGGCTGCTCATGTTGCCAAAACATTTGAAAATTGGGGAGGCATGTTTTTCATAACTCTCAAGGGAGTTAAACATTAACTCTCTAGCTCTCTTAGCTCAACAACTCGGATCCAGAGGAGTTAAATAACACTCTGTAGTGTTGCTGCAACTCTTGATGTTTAGATTTTGGCTGAACACCAGTCTAACTCTGATCAATCGAACTCTGGCAAATTTGCTGTGTACATATGTGTACACCAGTGAAAAATAAAGTCATATACCGTTTCTTGACTACTTCATCTTCACTTAACGGTATTTTCCAATATTTTCTTTTCAGTGAACAGTTCAGTATTTTCTACATATTGACACCAGTGAAAAATAAATTTATGTACCGTTTCTTGACTACTTCATCTCACTTAACGGTATTTTCCAATATCTTCGTTTACAGAGAACAGTCCAGTATTTTCTACATATGACACCTGTCAAAAATAAAGTTATGTAGCGCTTTTTGACTAAATAGTGGCTTGCCATATTTAGTACAGAGATAAACTGTTTTACATTTTACGGTCACTGACTGTTGCAATTTCACAGTTTTTTGCCGTAATTTCAACAGACATTTTTTACAGTGTAGTGGTGGTGGGAAAGAGGTTGGCACGCAGCATTGTACGTTTACATGTCTCCCTCCATCCATTTCTTGATGATGTGAAGTTGTCCTGTGTTTTGGCCAGACAAACAACCTCAAAACATAATGTTACCACTTTCATGTATGATGTTGGAGAAGGTGTTGTTCTTGGGATCATAGGCAGCATTTCTCTTCCTCCAAACACATCGAGTTGTGTTAATGCCAAACAGTTTGATTTTGGTGTCATCTGATTCCAGCACCTCCCAATCATATCCTAATCCAGTTCGATGTTCATTGGCAAACCTCAGGTGAGCCTGAACAGGTTCCTTCTGAAGCAGGGGTACCATACATGCACTGCAGGATTTTAATCCGCTGTGGTATTAAGTGTTTCCAATAGTTTTCTTAGTGATTGAGGTCCCAGCTGCCTTGAGATCATTTCCTAGCTCCTCCCATACAGTTTTAAGGTGTTTATCTCTTTTTTTCTGGTTATTAAATTCCCACAAGGTCAAATCTGGTATGGAACCACAGACAGACCTAAGATTGATGATTGATGATCATTTTGTATGTCCTAAAATTGGGAAGAAATGCACCAACAGTTTGCTCCTTAATTTCCAGGAGCCCATTTCAACCTTGTTGAGTTCTAAAATCTTGTCCCTGACATCCTTTGACAGCTTTTTGGTCTGTCCCATGTTGGCGAGTTTAGTTTGATTGATTGACTGATTCTATGGACTGATTCTGCCGGCTTAATGTGTCTTTTGTGCAGGTTGCTATGAACAGGTATGCTCAATTCAGATAACAAGTTGATTGTAACTGCCATTTGATCTGCGGGATCAGAACTCTTGATGGTTGGCAGGGGATCAAATACTTATTTCCCTCAATGAAATATAAATCAATTAATATACATTCTTTAGAGTTAATTTCTGGATTTTCTTTTTGATATTATGTCTCTCCATATTAGAATACATATTATTATTAACATTAAAGACAGATCATGTGTTTATTAGTGGGCAAACCAACAAAATCAGCAAGGTATCAAATACTTATTCTCCTCACTGTAAGTGGTTCTCAACCTGTGGGTCAAGACCCCCTGATTTGGGGGGTGGGGCCATAATGTAAGGACTCTCCAAGTAAAAGACCATCACTGCATCCAAAGTAATCATCAAACAATGCTAAAACATCCGAAAAATAGTCAAATAATACAACAAAAGATCTAGAATAATAGTAAAATAGTCCAGCTACAAGCGCACTATGCCTCCAAATGTGAGGAATTGTGGGCTGTAGATCAGCTTTTCTCTCAATATCTATATATGAGGAATGGAGTCACAAAAATTGGGAGGCTCCCAGTCCAAATATGATCATTTTGGGGGATGATGGCCTAAAAAGGTCGAAAATAACTGTTCTAGATGGCGGCCATCTTGAATTTCGCTGTCAAAACAAATTTTTATTACCAAAATGATGTCAGATTTGGAATCCTCATGGTTGATTTGTATGAAAAAGTGCCTTCATACATGATTCTAGGTCATCCAGATCAAAAGTCATTTTTTAGACATGGCGCCGGACGCCATTTTGAATTTGGCTCTTTAGCAAAAAATGCCGGGATTTTTGAGAGGGACATGGGGGCTAAATCTTTTCTAAAGGGTGCACAGAGGTCAAATCAATCATCAAAACATTGTTGCCAGAGGATGGTCACTGAACCTCAATTTATGACCCTACTAGAAAGATAAAATACAAGTTTCAAACAGCATATGTAGTAATCAAGGCATTGTATTTTGATGGATGATCTTTAGATATTGCCGTACAATCAGGGCTCTCAAGTTTTGAAGATTGTTTGGAGTGAGATTTTTTTTTTTTTTTTTAAGTATGTGTGTGTGTTAGGGGGGCAGACATCGACTCGTCACCCATTGACACTAGGTATCCCGTCAACCCAGCTAGTTAAAAAGTTTGATTAGACCATACACTAGGCCTATTTATTCAATATGCTTAGCCCTAACCAGTGCTCGAGTTGTAAAATAAAAGCAGCTGGGGATGGTCACTCAGAGATTGATTCTAATTATTGATGGTTCGGGGGTTTCTCCCCCAACAAAATTTTGAAAATGTAGTTGTTAAAAGCACAATTTTAACACAATATCTGAAGAAGGGATGCAAGTTTTAGAGGGAGGTGATTTTTGACCATTTTAAATGAGGGGGGTGATTTCTGACAATGTTTATTGTGGGGGGATAGGCCTAGCCTAAAATAGGCAACCTGTAGTCTTTATTGTGCATTGACATTAGCAGCTCAAAATAAATGAAAGTCCAATCACTTTTTAAGGCGCCAGACCCAAATAATACCCTTTTTCATTCAATACCATGATATCCCCAGCACTATTGGTTGCCCCTGACTTACTCTCTTCTACCACTACCTCTGCATTCCTCCATTGAATCTGTCCAGTCTGTCTATTTGCGCACCTCCCACTATGTCTCCACGTCCACGGTTTATTCCCCTATGACATTCTAAATCAAATGCAATAAGAGAAACATATCCTAAACGTGACATGGCGGCTCCTAAGCGAACATAAACTAGAACTAGATCGCCTTTCCATTGGATACACTTAACGAACTCTGATCGTTCTCAGCACAACTCGACTGGTTGGTGGCACGTCATTTCTCCATATCTTAATTGCTACGAGTTGTCAATAATTTCACTGTTTCTCATTGACAAATGAAATTACTACTATTATTAGGCTGTATGCCACATTCTGAGAAGCTGGCCTGTAAACACCACTACGAATAACGAATTTTATAATAAGAAAAGCACTCAGTTTCAATCATGTTTGGGAGGGATGATCATCAAACAATCGGCTGGGGTTATAGCCAGAGCCGTATATTACAGCTCTGGTTATAGCTAGCTAGCGTCGTTTACCATTTTGCTCTCTTTTAACGTCCCTGTTAAGGCTACATGGGCTGGAAATATTGCTATATGGGGTAAAAACAGTAGCCTAACTAATACAAGACTCATATTTTCACCTGTATAAAGTTATCACCTGATGGTCCTGGCTCCTTCGTCTCCAGTTCACCTACTTGCGATTCGTGAATTTTACAGTTATCTTTTAACTCTGCTCCGCGCGCTATTGGATGAAACGCTGATCCACTGCTCTGATCTGGCTGACAACCGACCAATCTATTTTCTGATTGGCTGAATAGCGTGGTAACTAGCGCTGTTACCAATTGCTGACGCATCTGTGGATAGGTTGGATGAATTAATGTGCGCCGATTAGATAAGTTATCAAAACTTCAGAGTGTGAAATACCATGTGTGGCGTGTGAGAGTGTGAACTTGCTCAGATGAGTGTGTTACACTCTCAAAGAGTGAGACTTGAGAGCCCTGGTACAATCATGAAAATTGCATTTTCTATTCCAACAGTGTGTTAGAGTAAGGCGTTTTTATTCACAAAATACTAAGTGTCCCAACTTTTTAGGAATCCAATTTGCAGGCTACATGGAATGTACAGGAATGCTTACTTATGTCCATACTATAAAACATGGACGACTTCTTATATTAAATTTTATAAACCTTGTATAGCACTGATTCCCAAGAATATAAAACCGGTTTTAATTTTGAACAACAAAAGTTGTTCAAATCCAAAATATAGAGATGTATTACCAGTGGAGTAGTGGGGATTTTAAAAGTGGGGATACACGATTTGTGTCGTCATCAATTAATTAGGCAACTTATCATGTCACCTCTTTTTGTATTGCAAATCACGGACAGATTTTTTTTCTTCAATTTTACCTCAGGAGAAGTGGGTGGACTGCGGATCCCCGCGTACCATGCCCACTACACCCCTGTGTATTACGATAGCCGGAGGTCTTGGCTGTATCAATCAAGCCTCCCATACTTTACTTTTTTCCGTAAAATAGGCTACTACTTAGTTTTGTCAACACAATTAGAAGTTTAAAAAAATGTTTACTGTATTAAAGTGAAGAATTATTTTTATAACATAATTGTAGATACATTTTGCAAGCATCTTAAAACGTGTACAGGCCTGTCTTTGTCTTTTACAAAACATCTGATGGTGGTGACGAATACGTGTATGTAGGAAAAAAAATTGAGCAGTCAGAAGGTAATATTATTTTAAACTTACAATTAGCGGTTCTGTAGAACTACTTCAATAACTCCCAATATGTTCTTCCATGTCATGGTGATATTATTCCAGTGGTTCTCAACTGGAACAGTCTTGGGACCCACCATTTTCCACTCTCATTTGGTCGCGACCCAATTTTTTTTGCGTTCAAGTCAATTCAATGCAATTTTCAAAATGTAACCAAGACTCGAATGACTGGTTGCACGCCATCTATCTCGCATAAACATTCAGATTGTATCTATGATGACAGATGACAGATCGTTTTTTTACGCCAAGGCTCCGTGACCCATTCATGACCCTCCGCGACCCACTTCTGGGTCGCAACCCACCAGTTGAGAAACGCTGCTATTCCATTCCATCAGTGATTTTTATTTTTATTTTAAGTCAATTGAAATGATGGTGTCTGTCCTTAGGTCAGCAGGTTTTACGGGGCAGGTTTGCAGCAATGCAAAAATCATAAAATGTTTAAAACAACTGTACATTTGTGTAACCTTGATCACTGCCTGACACCTTGATCACTGCCTGGATTGATTTTATTCATCAAAATGTAATTGATTTTCAATAGAATTAGCACTTGTATAGCTGGGGCATATTTTGCCAAATTGTATGTGACAGGCAAGAAAACCTTTTATGAAGTATAGACTTTTTGTATGGGTTTAAACTAAAGTATCCTTCTTCAAAGCACAAAAGACAGTGAATATTGTCACACTCACCATACTTCAGAGCAATGTTTTGCTTAGAATGTATTGCTAGCAGTTGGAAGTCAGTCTTCAGCTCAAGTGCAAGGTCTTTGTCATAATGAAAGTTTGTAGCAATCTGGAAGTCAGCAACTGGTGGAACAAGAGCCTGAACTGCCACGCTGAAGTCTTTCATTTCTTCAAGTCTGTGTGAAATAAAGAATATATATAGTCTCTTACTGCATCTGGGGTCGCCGGCAACCCTATTCACTTGCTGAAAATTCTTAAAGGAATAGGTCGGTATTTTGCATTTGCGGCAACCCCTTAGCGCAGCACTATGGCTCTCTGTAATGTCATAGCAATGTTGTTATGATGTAGTTAAGCATTTTCAGCAAGTGAGTAGAGTCGCCGGCAACCCCAGCTGCAGTAAGAGGATACTTATGGTGTATCATACACTGAGTTACCCACCTGTGTCACTTTTGTTTGATTTGAAGCCTTCCGTGAGATTTTGGGTTTGCGCGATATCCACAAACCACCATACAACGGGAGTCAGTGGGGCACAGACTTTAAATCCGTCGTACACGCATAAACAGTATTTTCTTATTTTGTTTAGGATGATACAACTACGTTGCCGCCTCATTTCAATCTTTAAATCTCCCGCGTTCCGTGAACAAATTAAAAATCTGTATTGACTGAGGTGTGCTACGTCATCTTTCTGCGACGCTCTTTCTGACAGCCAGCCAGCTCTACTACGGCAGTCGGCAACATGATACTGTAACAAGAAGCACACGTCGAAGCTCTCGTTTTTTAATAGTTCTTCGGCTAGAACTTTGCTATGGGTTGAATGTGCGCATATACTGGATGCTGAAACAAAATCACAAGCTTTATGAAACCGTGGCATTTTGCGTTGAGATGGAAAAGGAAGGCGCCACACTTTCCTGGATACAAGGCTACGTGTGTGCGTTTTTTGCGCCAAAGGTCTTTCTACCAGCAAAACAAAATAGCAGGACAGAAGTGACAGCGTCAGAAAGAAAACAATGCTGTTCCGATTGCTGAGAGAGACAACAGAGGTAAGGACATATTATGTATCTAGAGTTGTTGAATGGCTAATCTTGGTGTCGCCTCAAACTAGCTCTCTTCTCAGTGCCTTCGTATGGCTGTTCATGCTACCAGCTACAGATAGTCAAATGATAAATCACTAGCCATAAGGGCCGGTGAGTGCTGAAGTTTATGTGATACACATACACTGTATACTGTATAAGCATTCATGGGTAGCACCTATTTTGTACTCTCTGGTCTTGTCATCTGGCCTCCCAAAGGATGTTTGGCCAACTATTGCAATAGCCCAGACTGTTTGCTTGTCTGTCAGTCTGTCTTTTTGTCTATTTGTTTTACAGGGAGAACCAAATACGCGCTGAGTCATATGCATGCCTCTCTGCATCACAGGACATAAAAAGCGGGGTTAGAGGTTAGAGGTTAGATGTTACTACACAGTCTCACCCCAAGTAGTCAATTTTTGACTACTCAATTTTTGACACCCCAAGACTGCAATTTTTGACGTCTTGGGTATTCCTTCCACGTCACATTTTGACTATGTCCTCAAAGGCGCCCCCTTGTGGCAGCATAACGTCATTGAGGTTAGGTTTAGGAATAGGTTTAGGGTTAGGCCACATAGTCAAAATGTGACGTGGAAGGAATACCCAAGACGTCAAAAATTGCCGTCTGGTCCAAGGTAGTCAGAAATTGACTACTTGGGGTGAGACTGCGTTGGATGTTAGGTTGCCATTTCTGGTTGTATTTGCTGAACGCTTTTGGCAGATATTGTCCAAAAGGGGTACTAAACGGCAAAATAACAGCATATTATGAAATGCAATCTTTCTGGCTGTTGGTTAAGTGATAACTGTTGGGTTAAGATTGCGGCCAAGGTGTTTGGTCAATTGGTTTTGTGAAATGCTCAGAGGGCCATATTGACGGGTTTGCACAAATGTAATTGAAGGAATCTTTGACTGCTAAATGACAAAAATGATTTTGTTTTTACTTTGCCAAAGCGATGATGGAGACCTGAGGAATGTTCTTGTTGATCAGGTCAACCTGGACAGAGTGTGTGGCCTTGCCCTTGGTTTCGGGGTTGACAGAGCCGAGCCTCAGGCCTACCTCCAGGTCATAGTCGGGGATCTGGAGATCGACATCAGCCCTGTGTGTCTGCATGTTGAACTTCACAGTTATAGTGGCCTTTGAGGCCGCTGATCCTGTAATGTTTGTGAAATCATCATTAATTGTTTAATGAACATCAGAGATCAACCATACATTTTAGATTTGTTCTCATTAAAGAACATACCTTTAGCCGTGAGGGTCGAAGTTACAATGTGTGTCATCTTAGCACTATCCTCAAATGAATGGTCAAGGTTGAGAACATATTCTGAGACTTCACCAGTGGGAAGCAAGTCAATGGTAAGCCTGAGGGAAGCATAAAATAGCTCTTCTAGTATATCCATATCATTTTGCCATTTGGTACAAAGAAAACTGTATATCTGAAATTCCACAAATACTTAAACGGTTCAGTATGTGATTTTAGACATTTATTTTCAACATTTATTCTATTCAAAAACGAATATTTACTGGTCTGACCAGAGTACATTAAGTTTTGTAGCCAAAGATGTACACTGTATACAACTGGCCATTCAAAATGACAGACATAGCCAGGATCCACCTCTTCATGTATGAAAAGTGTACATTTCCAAGTCATGATGAAATCTTGTGGTTTTACATATTCATAATAAAGATAATGTATAGCATAACTAAACTACTAAAATATTACATACACTGCATTCAATGTATTACTGTAAGGACAGTTCAATGACATGATACATCACTGATTCTTGAGAAAGCGGCTAAAACATGTCTCTGCAATAAACTGCCAATTCTGCTGAAAATAAACTACATTTTCATGAACGAAATGAATCCAGGTAAAGACACAGGGGTCTGTTACATAAATGTACAGTCGTTTGAAATATTTAAGTGTAATTTTATTACTTTTCATGGCTATAAACCTGCCCACACCCTGTAAAAACAGCTGTCCCAAGGACAGACATCATAATTTCAATTGACTTAAAATGTAAAAATCACTGATATTATTGAATAATATCACCATGATGTGAAAGTCCATATTGAAGTGGTTCTGCAGATATGCACATAGTGCGTGTAAAGCAATATTTACTACTATTTTCTGATTGCTCAAAGTGTGTCCAGCGTATTAGTCACCACCGTCAGATTTTTTTTAAAAGACAATAAAATCAGGTATGCGCAAGGTCATTGTCATTACTTAGGACCCCTTTTCAAACCTTTAGATCTACTGAGTACTTCACCATCACTGAAGCTCCTGTAAGTTTACTAATTTCTCCTCAATTTCATAATTTGTTTGGACACTGGTACTGTCCCAACCATAAACTGTCAACACCGTCAGGGGTTTTAATAGTATTATTGTTACATTAATGTTAATTATATATACTTTTTCAGAAGCGTCATGAAGCCCCTAAGAAACAGAGCGGAAACGAAGTGGCTAATGTGAGCAAAAAATGCACAATATGTAAAAGAGTGTTTTTTTGTCTCACACCGTCAGATGTCACCACCGTCAGATTTTGTTCCGCTCATCATCTTGTTCCATATTTTACTAAATTGTGCTGGTTAATGAAACATTATCAGACATGTTAGTAATAATTGTGACCCAAACTTATACTCCAGCCTCCACTGAGGTGCATTTGGAGGTTTTTTTGTCACAAAACCTGACGGTGGTGACATCTGATGTAGTTCACAAAAAAGCATGTGTTTTACATGTTTTTGACAAGTTTTAAGAATATGCTTCCAATAAGTAACTAAAATTATGTTGAATTGTAAAAGTAATTCACTTAAATACAGTAAACTTATTTTTTTACTTCTAATTCTGTCTGACGCTGGTGACAAAACCAAGAAAGAGCCCATTTTATGACAAATGTAAAACATGGGGAGCTTGGCCAATACATTCACTGCACAGCCAAGACGTTCATCTATGATAATACACCTCTATATTTTGGATTTGAACAACTTAAAACCTGTTTATGCCACATTTTCAATAATCTAGGCCTACTTCCTAGAGTATCTTACAAATGAAGAAAAAACACATGCACAAACATACTGTGCACACACAAAAATAAAGTGTTTATGCTAGATGTCATTGACTTGAGAGGGCTATTTATTTTGCTAAATGTAGGTAATAATTAGGTCACTTTCACCACCTTCAGATTACTGTCACCACCGTCAGTTCTTAAGTCACCACCGTAAGGAGTTTTGGACATTTGAAATGAATGTGCTTACAAAATTTTCCTTTGTAGTTGTTGAATTATCAAAGTAATAGCAAATTTAAGCCTACACGAATATTTGTGAAATTACAAAAAAAATGTTTGATCTATTTAGCCATTAAGTAAGCATTGTCTGACAGCACATATTTTTAAATTAGAACACATGAAGCAGTATTAAAATAGAATGAAAGTGAATTTTCAACATTTAAAGGCGTATGTGTGAACCAAAAAACACACACAATCACTTAAAAACTCCAGATACATATGCAAAAAAAATCAATACACTTTTTATTGCTTTTAATTGTGTCTGACGGTGTTGACAAAAAACAAGGTATGATCGGAGAAAAACCTGATTTCTGAAAAAAAATGGAAAATAGGGAGATTGGCCTTGTGCATTTCTGATAAGCCAAGACCTTTGTCTACGAGGATATACCATATTATTTTGTAATTCACTTCGTTTTTTTCTTTCAGGATTACAACCTGTTTTAGCCACTTTCTCAAGAATCAGTGACATGATACTGTACATACTTGCTGTCTCCCGTGAAGGGGAAATATGGCGACTCGTTAGTGTGCAGAGCATCAGAATACTGAAGAGCTGTGCAGTACTTAAGGCCAGCAAAGACTGAAGTGCACTCAGTCGCATCGACTCTCTCTCCTGTGGTTGGGATGGCCTTGATTTGAGCACCATGCAGAGACACCAGGGAATTGCTACAATAAGGAACACATGTAGTTTGAAATTCATTGGTTTCATTTTTGTTCTGCATAGTGTATGACTATTTTGCCTTGACATTTACAAAGTATTTTACAAATTCTGAAGTTGTTACAGAAAATGTTCAAATGTACCTGAGCCTGATGAGCCTGGTAGGGCTGTGTGGGGCAGGGATGGTTAGCTTGAAGTTGTTAGGAGCAATAGACACCTTGGCCTTCAGGCCACTCTCATGGTAGATGCTGGTGTGCATTTCCAGACCAGACTGAACAAAGTCGGGGAAGTGGGCTCCAACCTCAGTCACAAACTCAATGCCAGCAGAGGGCATGAAAGCCACCTCACTCTGTGAAAAGATGAAAGTGGATGATGTCTAGGCCCTAGGTTGTCTTGTGGGGGAATATTTTGTGTTCACTCATTCCACAATACTGAGTCAAAATCCTTACCATGCTGGCATCCAGCTGCACTCCACCCTTGATTCCAGCGGTGAAGGTACCAGACAGGGCCACCCTCAGGGGGACGCCAGGGCCAGTTGGCAGGTAGAACTCATTGTCCATGAAGATGTAGTGGGCAAACAGGTCGTTGTCAGTGCTGGACAGAAGGCCCCTCATGAAATATGACCTGAGGTTGTCAAGCATAATCATACTATGTTTGGCCATCCTCTTCATGTCTCTGGTCTTGAGGTAGCCCAGATCTAGTCCCAGTAGTTTTAGGTAGACCATGGCATCAGGCGGCCCTTGAGACTCCAGCTTCCTCATCAGTTCCTGAATGCTTCGACTAAGCTGTTGAATGAACTCCTGGGGCACCTACACAGATGGCAGTGCAAGATTGATAGTGTGACAACAACTGGCAGGCACTTTTATGATAATTACAAAAGCACAATAAATAGCTATGTACCTGTCTTTTCTTCCTAGAAATGAAGTCTGCCAATTCCATCACTGCCTCAGTAGGAATCATTGAATTTGCAAAGAACATACTCTTCATTGTGATGTCTGGGAAAAACCCATCGGGACCAAACAGCGCGTCGGAGGTTTCTTCAATACCATTAGTCTCAATACCAACCTTGAAATTCAAACATTAATTAGCGTGTAAGCAAGGGAAGATAGGATATGAACATTTCGCCATGTGGTTTGTATGCAATGTATGTATGCATGTACTCTATGTCTGTATATAGGCCAGTGCCCTCTGTTTTTGTCAGCTCTGCAATACTCTTGTGATGTGATGTTATGTGTATGTCCTGTCCTAAGCGAGTCTTGCTCAGAGATGCAAAATGAATTTCAGTGTAAACTGACAATATAGTATAATCGTATCGTATTGTAGCGTTATTCGGACATAGGTTTTTCCAGATGATATTGATGAGGACCGCCGATGGGATGTTCTGTCATTGATTTTCACTATGTATGATTTGTCAAGCCTCAGCAAAAGGCCGAAGTCTGACAATACACCTTTGGCATCCTGTTGTCTTATGCTATTACATTATTCTATCTTGAAATGAAAAATGAGAAAAGGTTGCACCATGCATAGGTGCGAACTTTTATAATTTTTCATTTTTACAATATTTTGGTCAGCACTCTCTAAAGAAGAAATACTTATTTTAGAATGTGTACAGGTAGAATTTTGGGTTGGGGCAGAGGCTTGTATTGGATAAAGGCAAGGGGAGCTTAAAAAAGGTTAAAAATGAAAACAAAAGATTAAGAACCACTGCAGTAGTAAAAATAATCAATCATCAAACCCATTTTGTCTCTCTGCCCAGAGCTGTCTGCCCATCATAGGCGTGCACAGATAGGGACAAGGTGGAGCTAAAGCATCTGCCCCTTTACCCTACAGGACAACAAAATGCCCTTTTTGAGAATTCCTTTTTTGGATTTTGTTTGGTCACAATGTACTGTGGTCCATATTGACATGACATTGACATCGACAAAATGGTTGACGATCAAAAGTATGTGACAATAATGTCCCCGTATAACATATCATTTATATAGCCTAATAAGGCAGCTGGAAGTTCCACATGAGCCCCGCACCACCTCAAGCACTTGCCCCCCAAAATGTCTGTGCACGCCACTGCTGCCCATATTCATGTTCTCTGCTGTTGTGTGTCGTTGTCCATTATACTGTATGTATTTGATGTCAGGGGTGTGCCACAACAAATTTCCATCAACAGTGAGTAAATGTAATAGGTTTTCATACCTCAAACATGTTCACATCAAATCCAAACGCATTTAATGACATATCCAACACGACCTCCTTGGGTAGGTAGCTGGCCCCATCAAAGATCATGTTTCCTTCGAGGGAGCCGGCTTTGTAGTTGCGAGAGAACGCTTTTTCTTCCATGTAATTTCCCACATCATTGCCCTGCAGGGCTTCAAGGATCCTTTGTTTCAGCCTATAAAGACAATAAGACATTTTTCAATCACAGAATGTTATTTTGTATTGAATTACATAACATCAGAGTAGTTACGTTGACTCAATGAGACAACATAGGCTTGGGTGATAATTGGCAGATAACGATATTTTCAGTGAAACATTGTGAAAGACCATGACGTGTCTGTGTGTGTGTGTGTGTGTGTGTGTGTGTGTGTGTGTGTGTGTGTGTGTGAACCAAAGTGTTATCAAGAATCCTACTGTGTGGTACTCTCATCCCTCATTCTCTACCAAAGTGCTATCAACAAGCCTACTTATTCAACCAGTAGCGTTGCACGGCTATTTTGGACTGTGAAACCTGTGTCAATAAATGTCACATTATACTAATGAACAATAGGCTTTAATATTGGTGTAGATTTTAAACAAATTGTCTCACTGCATTGTTGTGGCTTTAAAAGTAAACGAGTTGTGGATGCCTTGGCGATGCCAGCTGTCCATCGCCGATGGACAATGAAATAATCTATCGGCACAACCCTACACATACAGTACCTGTATAATGACAAAGGATTTGTTTTCGTTTAAGCAGCCCAAAAATATATATCATAGATATAGGGGCAAGGCCCCGGGCAGCAGGGTGTCTGAGGGGGGTGTTGCCCAGAGTACAAATCACTGTAGAATCAACACTGCAGACACAACAAAGTTATTGAACTATAGGCTTCTATCATTACTATTCCCATCCTTCTCATACAGTTATTCCTTAAAATATATCACAAGTTATCAAGTTAGCATAATTTACCCCCTGGTCTCTGGTGCTGTGGATTTCAAGATGTTAGTAATATGAGAGCAGACAAAATTTGTGACTTGATGGTTCTTTTCGTTTGGCAGAGCAGCAGCCAGCTGAGCAAGTTCAGAGGGCTGGGGGTCCTTCATGAGGATCAGGTAGGCAGCAACTCTCTTCTGCAGTGGGGCAGCACCATCCAACAGGACCTGCATAAGCACTTTTCTTCCCTGTAATGAACATTACAAATTAAAGGGGTATGCCACTATTTTGGGGCTAAATAAATGCTACACGGATCCATTGACTTTCACTAGCTTAGCGACATATTCCCTCTTTTAACTTCTCTTAAAGCAAAACAACGCTAAACATGAAAAATAAGACACTTTACCACCTTTATAAACCCCAGCCAACGATTTAAACTGTATTAAGCCCCAAAATAGTGGCATACCCCTTTAAGCAGTCAGCAATTCTGATGGCCCTATGTTATTTGGAAAGCGCTACAGGACGCTTACTTACCTCCTCTGGCAGAGCGGTCTGTCTGTAGACCTGGATGGCAGCGAGCTGAACCTCTGGACGAGCACGAGGCTGGTTAACACACTGGATCACAGCAGATTTCAGGGCAGGGCTTGAAGCTGCCATAGCAGCAGCCATGTTGCCAATCACCTGAAAAGCAAAGTGAGACACAGTCACACTAACCGTCCAAAATTATGAACTGCTTTTAGAGTGACTGAATAGATGTTTCATGTGACTGGTGTCATGGGGTTTCGTATCAGTTCAACACACCTTGAGGGACATGAAAATGTGGTCCTGATCACCAGTACAGTCTCCAATCTGCTCCAATGCAAATTTAGCAACAGCTTTTATCTCCGGAGTGACTTTGCCCGTGGCCTGATAAAGCCTGTAGATGAATGCAACATACTCATATTCATATCATCTCTCCATGTTCAAATGATGAAATAGCTAGAAATGCACTCAGAGAGTGCAGACCTCCACCTAGGAAGCTGTTTGATAGAACATTTGATTATGTTACACCTTTGTTTTGTAATGTTTGCATTCCTTTTGTGGAATTAGCCATGGGAATGTCAAAATTATTCCCTATCCCGCAATAGTGAAGAATCTTTTTAAAATTCCTGCTTCCGGTTTGTGATCTGGATCACCACCAAAATTTAATCACTTGTTCCTTTGGTCATTACCAACTCCACAAAGTCTCATCCAAATCCATTTATACGTTTTTGTGTTATCCTGCATACAAACATAAAGACAGACGGACAAACAGGCAGACAAGCCAACCGAACCATGACCAAAAACGTAACCAGCTTGGTGATAAAAAAAATGAAGGTAACTGCCTTACCTCTTGACCGCATTGCTGGCACCATAGAAAATGGGCTTGCTCTTCTTGAACTTGGCCATCTCCAGCATGTCACTGACAAGCTGATGAGAGGGTTTTGGCAACAGGCCCATGGCATAGATGGTGGCATCAATCTCCACAGAAGAGCTGTCAAAGGTTTTAAGCATTTGTACAATGACCTTATTGCACTCTGGGGTGCCACACTGGAACAGAGCCTGGTAGGTCAGAGAGCGGGAGATTTCCAGAGCCTCGGGCACGCCAGCGTGGAGGGTTTCTGCAGAGAATTTGCGGATCATGCTGACGATTCTGTGGGCCAGGTGGGCTCTCTTGTGACCATCATCAGTCTTGGACAGACCAGCCAGTTCCCTCAGAAGAGCCAGAGCAGCGTCTTTGTCCTGGATGGGGCTCTTGTCAATGCTGGCATGTGGGTGCAGGGTCTGCTCATTCTCCAGATCTATGTGTACATTGTATACAGATAATGGTGTGTTATTCGTATTAGTGGTTATTAGATGTTTTGCTTTATATTATTCAGTTTTCATTGTATTTAAAATCTCATTTTGAAGTGACACAAGCATACACTGAAAGGATCAAGTGTGCCAGGAGCACTCCCACATCATGAGGGATATTCAGAGACTTTTTTAATATATATATATTATCACCATACATAGACTCAGAAACTCAAGCAACAACATACTCTAACTCTACCCTTTGTGAGGAGGATACAGGTTTTGTTTTCCAAAGCCAGCGAGACAAAACGGCATGAAGCTAACTATGCACTGTAAATGACATCACATGCAATGTTGTTGTTGCAACATACTTAAGTGTTCTCAACATAGATAGTGGACCATTACAATCAGTTGGGTGAAAAAATGCTCAGGCACCACGCTAAGCCTCTCCACATTTGGGCTTGCATGCCCACGGGGACCCCGGTTCCAGTCCGGCCGGGGTCATTTCCCGGCCCTGCACCATCTCTCTCCCAATCATTTCCTGTCTACTCTCATACTGTCCTGTAATAATAAAGGCCAAAAGCTCCCCCTAAAAAAAATAATTAAAAAATTAAAGTCTTGAGGAGTCTCGTGGGATCACAGAGCAAGATGGTCGCATAGGTGGAGCGCTCCCACAGACCCACCACATTTACCCTTAAATTCGCTACTTATATGCGTTTCATCGTGCAGTTTTTACTAAAGTAACTCTGACCACTTATAGACTGTTTACATTCGGAATTTGTGTATAATGGCGACGAGAACAGCTAAGCAAAGTTCCAATACACCAGCGGCTAAGCTAGCTGGAACTAGCAAGGGAGACAGTGAAAGTGTGCTAGCTTCCATGCAGCAGTCATTCGACAAAGCTATGCAAGAGATGGGAAGAGTTGGGAACCTTCTGGCGACCCTTCAAGCTGAAATTTCTGACATAAAGGAAACCAGCACCGGGCTTCGTACAGATATGGACAGCGTCATGCAGCGACTGGATGAAGCAGAGAGTCGCATATCTCAACTGGAGGATGAGAATGTCCAGCTACGACAAGAAGCAAGTAAGAGCACTAAAGACTGTGAACAGTTGCGTTGTGCTGTGGAGGATGCGGCGAATCGAGATAGACGCCAAAACCTGCGGCTTATTGGGCTGAAAGAAGGACTGGAAGGGAACAAGCCGTCCGAATGCGTGCGAACCATTATCTCCGAGGCTTTGGGGATTGAACTGGACAGGTCCGAGCTGCAACGAGTGCACCGCGTACCGACTGTAATACCAGATGACGCCGAAGATGATCTCCCACCAAGACCAATTGTCATCCGTTTCTTAAGTTTCTTGGAGAAGGAGAGAGTGCTGAACGCCACAAAACGGAAATACAAAAACAAGGAAGGTGTAAACTGGAAAGGCTGTCAGTTGTCATTTTTCCCTGACATGACGAGAGAAACGGCTGCGAAGAGGAAAAAGTTTAAGGATGTTAAAGATCGGCTACACACACTGAACGTGCGATTCACGGTGGCTTTCCCAGCAGAGCTGCGTTTCACTTGGCAAGGGAAGAAACTGAAGTTCACGGACGACAAAAAGGCAATGAACTTTCTTGACAGGCACACGCAACGGCAGAGTACAGAGGAGGGGTCTCCTGTTCATGAGTCAGCTGACGAGTAGCCTAACTTCGGAATTCACAACACAGTAAGGAGTGTTCTATATTTCACGCTCTTGCCACTGAGCGTTCCAAGGCATATGGACAGTCACAAGCGTGAGTAGAATGGACAATTGAACTGCGTAGTCCTAATGCCATTGTAGCCCATTGGTTTGAAAATGTGTTTTCTTTACACAAATGATTGGTGATCAGGTCAGGGTCAGAAGGATAATTGTAGTATAAACGATGTTATTAATGATGGTTTTGGAGGGTAATGGGTGGGGAGGGGATTATTGGTGACCATCTTAACGTGCCTCATGGGCCTGTTTTGTGGGGGGTATCTAAAGGTAGATAGAGGGAGAGTGGGGGGTTTGGGGTTTACATTTTGTGTTTTTTGTTTTGGGGTTTTTTTGAAGAATGTTTGGTTAATTTGTGTGGATCGGCAGCTTGACAGCACCTCTTTTTTTCCTTCATGTTCTGGTTTATATTACTTAATATCGCATATGCAGCTCACATACACCCCAACACAGTCTACTGTAGCAAGCTTATTTTCTGAACAGATTTATTAATGAGTAACTGTGTTAGGATAATATCTTGGAATGTTAATGGTTTACATAACCCCATAAAAAGGAAAAAATGTTTATCATACTTGAAGTCACAACAAGCTCAAATAGCATTTATTCAAGAGACACATTTGATTGAGTCAGAGGCAGCTAAATTGAAGAGAGACTGGGTGGGCCAAATATACCATAGCTCATATAGTAGTAAAAAACACGGAGTTGCCATCTTAATACATAAAAGTCTAAATTTCAGTGTTATTAAGCAGCAAAAGGATGATGAGGGGAGGATTATATACTTACAAGCTAAAATCAATGGAGTACAAATTACTTTATGTAATATATATGCCCCAAATGAAAATAATCCAGACTTCTTTCATAAAATTAATAAACTAGTGGGCAATGATGGGGCATACCCGATGATCATAGGCGGGGACTACAACCAAGTTTTGGATGGGGCCTTGGACAAAACTACCTTCTCTAATATTGTTCCAAAAGACAGAATGGCTATTGGTCTTCTGATGGAAGATATGGGTCTTACAGATATATGGAGGCTCGTTAACCCCAGGGATAAAGAATACACGTTTTATTCCCATAAACATAAATCACAATCTAGGATAGATTATTTTTTAATTAGTAAAGAACTTGTTAATAATGTCGCAGACTGTTCAATAGGACCGATAGCGCTTACTGATCATGCAGCTGTGCATTTAGGAATATTGATTGGAGCAGAAGGCAATAGAGGAGGACGGTGGAGAATGAACGTTTCTATGTTACAGGATCCAGTTTTTTGTAGCCAGCTTGAAAAGGATATTAATAATTTTTTCTTGGAAAATATAGGTTCAACGGATAGAATAGGTACAGTGTGGGAAGCTTCCAAAGCTTTTATCAGGGGGAGGCTTATAGCTCAGTGTTCTGCAAAGAAAAAGGAACAAATTAGGAAACTGAAAGACTTAGAAACCCAACTTAAAGAATTAGAGAACAAACTGGCAGAGACACATACTGACATACTGCTAAAAGACATCTGTGACCTTAAATTTCAAATAAATGATATTTTCAATAGAAGGGCAGAATATGCTTTATTCAAGCTTAAAACTACTTATTACGAAAGTGGGGAAAAAGCAGGAAAGTTGTTAGCCAGGCAACTACGTCAAAAAGAGGCAAGTTATACTATTTCGGCTGTTAAAAACAAGAAAGGGGAATTGAAAACTAATACAAGCGATATTAATACAGTTTTTGCGAATTTCTATAGTCAACTGTACACATCAGAGATTGACCCTGAATTGAAAGAATATGATGCCTTTTTTCTAAGATTAATCTACCACAAATGTCGAGTGATGAAAAATAATTACTTGACTCTCCTATATCAATTGAGGAAGTTAAAAATGCAATTAAATCAATGAGGGCGGGAAAATCACCTGGCTTGGATGGCTTTCCCTCAGAGTATTATAAGAGATTTAGTGGCATTCTTGCTCCTATATTGACAGAAGTTTATGAAGAGTCTTTTTCAGTGGGCAAATTGCCAAATACATTTAATGAAGCGTTAATCTCCTTGATTCTTAAAAAAGATAAAGAGCCTGAAGATCCAGCTAGCTATAGACCAATCAGTCTTATTGATGTGGATTGTAAAATTTTGACAAAAGTACTGGCAACCAGATTAGAGAATCTTTTGCCACAACTAATACATTCTGATCAGGTAGGCTTTATTAAAGGGAGAGCATCCTCTGATAATGTTAGGCGTCTATTGCACCTAATGCATCTCAATCATAACAATAGCAATGCAATGGCGGCCATGTCATTGGATGCGCGTAAGGCCTTTGATATGGTGGAATGGGGCTTTCTACATCACACTCTTAGAAAATTTGGATGTGGAGAAGGTTTTATCAATTGGGTAAAGATTATCTATTCAGACCCAAGAGCTGCAGTGATAACAAATGGAATAATATCATCTTTCTTTAAGTTGTCGCGAGGAACAAAGCAAGGAGATCCCCTCAGTCCATTGCTCTTTACACTATTCTTAGAACCTTTGGCCTGTGCAATAAGGAGTGAGAGTAGAATTAAAGGGATTTTGCATAATGGAGACGAGCATAAAATGTTTCTTTATGCAGATGATATTTTGTTACTTCTGGATGACCCTCTGTTGTCAGTTCCTATTGTTTTGTCCACAATAGAGTCTTTTTCAGAAATATCAGGTTATAAGATAAATTGGGAAAAGTCTGAGTGTATGCCGATATCGAAAGGATGCAGTCAAACCATAATGACATTATTCCCGTTTAAGTGGGTTCAAACTGGAATGAAGTATCTAGGTATTAGACTTAACCCAGATTTGGCTAATATAATTGAGATGAATATGTCCCCTCTGCTTAAGAAGATTAAGCTGAATTTGGAAAAGTGGAGGATGATTAACCTAACATTATGGGGGAAGATCAATGTGATTAAAATGATAGTCTCCACTCAATTTAATTATATCTCAATGATGATACCAATACAGATTCCCAATACTATTTTCAAGCAATATAACAAGTTAATTACAGAATTTTTGTGGAATGGGAAAAGACCAAGAATTAAGCTTCAAAAACTATTTGCCTCACGATATGTTGGTGGAATGGCCCTCCCAAATGTGGAATTATATAATATTGCCTTTGAGATGAATAAAATGGCAAGGCATTGGGGTACTGGTGGTTCCCAGCCAGGGTGGGTCAAAATTGAAGAAGGACTTGTGTGCCCATCTGGTATGGTGGAATACATGTCACAGAAAACACAGGCAAAGGAGGCTAATTTAATCCTGGATCATTCACGATGGGCATGGGCAAGGGTGCATAAAATGTTGGGGATTTCACAATATAAACAAAGCTACTCTTCTTTATGGAGTAACCCCTCCATCTGTATTGGTAAAAAGGTATTTCTATGGCCAACTTGGTTAGAGAAGGGTATACGTACTGTCCAAGATCTATATAGAGATCAAACATTCATGTCTTTTGAGGAACTTAAACAACAATATAACTTAACTGACAAAGGGGATTTCTGGAGGTATCTACAGTTGAGAAGTTCAGTAGGAGCTGTTTTTGGCTTAAGAAGAGAGAACAAAGAAGAAAATGTGATGCAGGAGTTTTTTAATGCTCCGCCTATTATACACTTACACTCTGCCTCTGTTTTCTACAACAAAATGTCAAAAATTCAAACAAAAATGTGCGAAAATTTAAGAATTATCTGGCAGAAAGATCTTGATACAGACATTGATGAAGAGGTGTGGGAAAGTATTATTTCAAATGTGGGAAGGGCTACAAGGGATGCCAGGAATAAATTTATTCACTACAAAATTGTACATAGGTATTATTTTACACCAAGTAAGTTATGTCGAATGGGTTTAACAAAGGATGATAAATGTTGGAAGTGTAACAAAGAGGTGGGTACACTTCTCCATGCATTATGGGATTGCCCCTTGATAATGCCCTTTTGGAAGGCGGTTTTGAAAAAAATTGAGGACTGGCTCAGTCAACCTCTACCAGAGTCTGCACAATTTTGCCTTCTAGGAGACAAATCATTGATGCCAGAGGGAATTCCAAAAGCTGAAGGTAGACTAATAATGACAGGTTTTCTGGTAGCGGCCAGAATTATTCTTCGTAAATGGAAGAGCCCACATAGACCAGAAATTAAAGAGTGGCTTCAACTTATGTCAGAGACAGCTGCCTATGAGGTCATGATTGCAAGGGTGCAGAAGGAGCCAAGTAAGGCTAGTCAGGCATGGGTGTATTTTGATTACAGTGTTGGTGGAAATTCGTAGGGGATTTGTGGTGTGATATGTGATATGTATTTTGAGTGTGGGTGTGTATATGGATGTGTCTGTGAATGAGTAGTTGATGAGTGCTGTCATGTTCTGTTGCTGCCGATGTTTGTCTGTTTGTTTGTGGTTTTTTTTTTCTTTCTGTTTTTGAATGTCATTTGTATGTATTTGTGTTGTTGTTATTAAATCAAAATAAAAAAAACTTTAATGACAAAAAAAAATTAATAATAATAAAGTCTTACTAGGTTCGAAGGCTCTATTGCTGTACTCAGTCACTGCCAGAAGTGTAGCTTTTTGCTTGCTAACATTGGTGACTCCAAATTTCCCCCTGTGGAAAGGAAAACAGTAAGGTCATAGTTTGTACTTCCTCAGTATCATGAGTGCTTTACACATCTGACTATATGACTATATCTGAAGGTTTGACTTACTTGTGGGAGAAAGGCACCAGGATGTGGTTCTCAATGCATTCACCTCCAGTTGGGTGATGCTGCGCATTATCAAACTGGTAGTTGCAAGTCTGGGTGCTCCTGATCATCTGAGCAAGGGGGTAGTGCTGCATTGTGAAGAGAAAATAATTATTTTGAAATTTTCATTACACACACACACAAAAAAATCATTAACGTGCACAATATTTATAGGTTCCCTACAGTGTCTTTTCTATACATTGGACTCTTCATCAGGAGGTCTTTACTGTGTTTTTTTATTCAAACATAACAATAAAAGACATAACATAAAAAAAACATGAGAAGTTTCAAACCAGCCTAATAATACCCTTTCACTTATAGTCATTTCGGTAGCACTTTCTATGAAGCCCATGTCTATAGCGCTTTATGAGCACATTTATAACAAATTATAATGCACATTTAAAATACTTACAATACATTACGACTACACCTATGATGTTTCATGATGTTTTATGTTGACAGTAATGAACAGGGCTCTAAATTAACAGGCGCCAACCCGCCAAACACGGGTGAAAATTAATTTTGGCCGGTGGAAAAAAATACCTACCCGCCCATTTGGCTAGTAGCGCCCGAGTAGCCTACAGTAAATTGTGAACGGTAAACGGCTGCTTGTGTGACAACGAAACGGCGAGATTTCCTACATTACCCATAAACACTCCCGTCATGACCCCACCCCACCGTGAGCGTTCCGAAGCAGCAGCCACTCCGTGCTGCTGTTGCGCGCGCCAGGACAGACAGCATTTCAGAGCTCTTGTGCGCTCACACTATTTTGACAGGCAACTCTCCCCTGCTCCTGTCGCTTTCGCTCCACCACTTTTAACGTCACTATTAGGCCTACTGTTACTATTAGCATTCACCGACACCGACACACCTTGCTCTAACAGCCTGCATTTTTAAGCTGCGAGGACCTGACCGAAGAGTTTCAATAACAGGAGTGTTGTGGAACGAAATAGCGACAAGGGCAGAGGAGGAGAACGGGCTGTGTGAGCGTAGCTGTCAGTTGTCTTCTGAAATGTTTTAAGTCCTGGCGCATCTAAGTTGGAAAGCCCACGCCATCGGAAAGAAGGGCAGACCTTATGCCCGTGCGAGTAGGCTACGTGCGCTATGTACGCTATGGAAGTAACAAAGGAAGCGAACATTTCCGTGATATTATTTGCTTTTAGTTAAACATCGTAGGCTTCTTGTTATTTTGTTGCGCATGGTAGAGAAGAGCTCCTGGAGGAAATAATGGTGCCTATAGCATCATACTGTAGGCCACATAAACACACATAGGCACACACGACATCATATCCATTATTGCACAACGTGTGTGTGTGTGTGTGTGTTGACCTCTCCTCTCCTCCTCTTCTTTTCCTCTCATCTCTTCTCTCTCCTTGGAGTGTGAGGTTTTGTAGTGTTTGACTGTGTGTTTGGTTTAAAGGTCTGTTGTGTGTGTGGCTGGTGATTCATTGTTTTCAGAGGTAAAAATAAGGTCAAAGTAAAGCAGAAGTTAAAAAAGTATATATAATGTGCTTATTATAGACCTAGTATGTAGGCCTATACAGTAGTGTTTATGTGTTGTGGAAATTTGAATAAAATAACCATAATAATAATAATAATAATAATAAAAATAAAAAAAACACAACTAGCCTAACGCATAGCCTATTTTGGCAAGATTAAAAAATGGCTAGTTGAACTTCTGTTTGGCTGGTAAGAAAAAATGTCTACCAGCCAAATTGGCTGGTGGTGGAAAAAGTTAATTTAGAGCCCTGGTAATGAATAACCATGAATCTAGCTAATAATGCTCTATCAATCCAAGGGTGTTATGAGTGCTCGTGACTGGGTATAAACTACAGGCTGCCAGACGGGGCTTACAGTACATTATGATGCATTATAGATGTGCATTATACAGTGTATTATAGATGCATCCATATGAACTTCGCTTTACACATTGACGACTTATGATCTCACATGGAACATTATAGCATCTTATGAGCCCTTATGTTTATCATCCAGGTCTGTGCATGGAAGGGTATTGAGTTCCTGCGTCACGTGACTTTCGGCAAAATTCTGGTTGCCAGACGCCATCTTGGCAGTAAACATGACGACCAGTGGCGGCGCCAGCAATTTTAAACAGAGCGAGTACACATCTCATTTTAATTCCAGTGAAATTCGGCTTTATACAACAAAATTACAAAGATTAAACATTAGCGACCCTTATAATGCACCCGGTGTGCTTTTCAAGAGCTTCTCATCCTGCCATGAAGATGATTTACCCGACTTGCGCTATGCTGACATCCACAGCTATCTGGTAAACTTCCCATCCGTTTACTCTGGGGACTCACTCAGAGCGTATAAAAGCTTGGAGGCGTATAAATGGTGTCAGTCCGGCTTCGTCACGCACATTCAGCTGTGGAGTCTTGCATCCAGAAACTGCGTCATCATCACTGCAAGGGTAAGTATTAAATTATCAGTCAGTGTCAATTAGTCAGTGTCAGTTAGCATTGTTTGTTTATTAGCTTGGCTAGCTGCAGCAGTGTCACAGTAGCCTACCATGTTTGTTTATCTTGGGTAGCTACTGCAATGCATATGTAACTTGCTAAGTTTGTATTTTCTAACGTACTCAACCAAAGAGGATGGGGTTTTCAACCTGTAGTTATATATATATATATATATATTAATTTCATAGGTTAATCACTCCCAACGGCTGAATGACAGTCAGCTAAAGCCATGGGTGGTGGTGGGGAACGACGGTGTTGTGTTAGGCGCACACTGCAACTGTACAGTGGGACTCGGGGAGAGCTGCTCTCATGTGTCAGCTGTGCTCTTCAGACTGTGGGAGAAAAACAACGCAAGGCACGAAGAGATCAGCTGCACGTCTAAAAAATGCAAGTGGGCCTCTCCCAGTGAGGATGCTGCGAAGAATGTGGAGTACCAGCAGGGCAAGGACATCATATTCAACAGCAGTCAAAAAAATAAGAAGGGTAATTCCACCAAGGGTACCTCTGCGCCACCATCTTTCCCACCCCTGACTGCTGCCGAGCAAGCTCAACTCTACAAGAACCTTTCTCAGTGCCACACTCAAGATGGGAAATCCTGCAGACCTGCCGTCCTGTCAGTTGTTCCCGGGTATGCCACATCTTATGTACCCAAGGCTGTCAGGCTGGATTTACCCGAACCCCTCACCAGTTTGTACGACAAGAAGGCAAGAGACCTGAGCCTGGCTGAGCTACAAGAACAGGCAGAAGGAATATTTGATGACTTGGCTGTCACTGAAGAACAGGTACAGAACATATTCTTTTCTTTTTTTGAACTAATGATTGAAATGTAATATCTACTATGTTATGTGCACGTGTACTGTGTGCGCTAATTTGCAATGTAAATTAGTAACTATTTGGATTGCCATGTTTTCTTCAGAGTGATATTGTAGAGGAGGAGACCCAAGCTCAGTCCAAATCCAGAATTTGGTACGATCAGAGGAGTGGTAGGGTGACAGGATCTACCTTCAGAGCAGCAACCAGAACAGACATCAGAAAGCCAGCAGTGTCTCTCATGAGACAGATTTGTTACCCAAAGTCCCATGTTTTCACCAGTGAGGCTACCAGGTATTCATGAGCATAGATAATTCCAGCCAATGTCAGCATGCAGCTGAATATTATAACACACTCCAAATAGCATCCCATACGTTTCTGCCTTTGTTGATGCAAGGCTGATGCTCATCATCCCAAAAAGTGATGGGCGTATGCATTTGATATATTATTGTGTGTCAGTGTGCGTCAGCTGACACTTTAAAATACAGCTGTATCATGTGCGATGATGTAAATGCCACATCTCCAGGAAAGCATGGAAAAGTCCAGGGTAGTGTGTGTATGACCATTGCAACTGCATGTTGAAATCAGCTGGAATTTCCCTGTGAAGTAAAATAGGGTGTGCAGTATGTAGTCTCTTCTATTTCTTTAACAGTCCATATGGTGTACAAGAAAATGAGTGTGAGGTAAATGGAGACAGAGAGGGTAAATGCAGTAGGTAATAGGCTATTCTTTCAAAAAAAAAAAGAAGAAGAGCAGAAGTACAGCAGTAAACATTTGTTAAGTCCAGGGAGGTAGCAATGTGGGGTGGCATTACTATTGTTCAAAATTAATATTTACATTGTTTCTTCAGATGGGGATGCAAGAATGAAGAACTGGACAGAAGTTATTACGAAATGCAGCATCGACTATCACACACAGATGTCCTGGTGCGACCAGCCGGATTCAGAATTTCTACTCAGCACCCATTTATCGGGGCCTCACCTGATGGGTATGTGTCCTGTAGCTGCTGTGGCACAGGGGTAATAGAAATCAAATGCCCATTTTCAGCAAAGGACCTGTCTGTGAGTGAAGCTGTAAATTCTGTTGGACACTTTTGCCTAGAAAAAAATGTTGAAGGAAAAATTGAAGTCAAGCGAGACCATCCATACTTCTACCAAGTCCAGATGCAGCTATTTGTCACAAAATGTGATTACTGTGATTTTATTCTGTGGACGGAAAAGGAACTCTTTGTAGAACGCATTGCATTCGACTCAGAATTCTTTCAAGTACAACTTGAACTCGCTCGTGCCTTCTTCACAAAATGTATTATCCCAGAGTTGTTAGGAAAATGGTTTTCTGCACCTAAACAACCAACTGCTGACTCCGATCCCCAGCAACAGTGGTGCTACTGCCGTGCACCTGCGGCAGGGAACATGCTCGTTTGTGCCTCAGGGTTCTGTGCCGTGAAGAGGTTCCACCAAACCTGCCTCCAGCTGAAAAGGGTACCAAAACAGTGGCTGTGTCCAAGCTGTAGGAAACTACTCAATGCGCAAAAAAAAACCTTAATTACTTAGTCTTACTAACTTGTTCCGATGTACTCATGGTTGCACAGTAAGAAGATAATAAAAAGAATTGTATGTGTAATAGCTGTGTCCTCCTTTATCATCCAGAACCTGTCGGGGAAAATTGTGTTTTAACATCTGGGTTGTCTCACCCTTTAATGAGACTAGCATAGTCACCTTTGAAAACCTGATTGAGTAAAAGGTTGAAATCTTGGTAAACGCAAAGCCACAATGTTGTTCTCTTCTGTCTGTAGTAGTATCTGTGACGAGCATAAAACATGGATAGATCACTCAAATCTAGTGTGTGAGAAAAGTAGTCACAACAAACAAGTGAGAAGCCATCATAAAAGGTTTATTTTCTGTTGGCACACAAATTCACTCAAAGGGCACCACAGAATCTGGTACATTTGTTAGTGCACAACATACACTTACAATTTTATCAAGATAAGTGACATAATTTTCTGTCTCTATGTCTGTGAAAGTTATTGGCACAGTGCTTTGTAAGTATATTTCTGACGAAGTACTCCTATGACTCTTTCAATGTGAATTCTTAAGGAGGCTAGGGATCTTGTATTCTCTATGTCAACAGGATCTAACTGTGCTTTCCCACGAGTAAATGCTGGGATTTTTAATTCAGCCAGACATCTTTCAATAGCCTCTTTCACCAGAAAGCCCCTGTCTGCCAAAACAATATCCCCTGGGAGAATATTAGGTAAAAAATTACTGTGTTCTGTAATGAATTTATCACTGGTGCGACCTCCCCATCCATTAGAGATGAAAGAAATTGAACCTTGAGGGCAAATGGCAATTAAATATTTCATGGTGTGATGTGATTTGTATTTTGAGTAACACTGTGCACTGGGTCGCAATCTACTTGGTTCCTCTAAAAATATTTCAAAACAATCTATGATACAAACAGTCTTCTCGTAGCCACCATTTCTAAATACATATGGAAGAGATGTTCTTAAAGATTCTCTATCAGGCCACACCACTAGACTTGGCACCAGTCTACAATAAATCAAATTAACACAGTGTTTGAAGTGTCTAGAGGCAGTAGTTGGATCGATGGCAAAATAAAAACCTAAAAAGTCAAAAGTCAAGTTCATCCGCAGCTTCATCAAAGTCAACATATATTGTTGAAAACATGTTATTGATGCTCTAAGTTTGAGAAATGGAGTCAAACATTGAAAGATGGTCATAAGACATGTATAGGTTGCTAACCCAGTGAGGGTATTCACCTTTTTATCATCATTTTGCAAACTAAGCTCTGTCAGGGTCTTTCTATTTATTTTGTCCCTTAACAACATATTTTCAGTCCTTAGAGCTTGGCATTCTAGCTCAAGAGACTGGATGTGCTTACTACAGGTTTCAGAGATGCAAGGTGGTGTTGCTGGATCAGGCTGGACAGGATCTTCATCACCCGAGTCTTCCAAAGGATCTGTGATGGGGGGCTCTATGACTTGGTTTTCTGTGATGGAGGGCTCTGTGGTTTGGTCTTCTGTTGCTGCATTGTTTTGGGGACAATCAATTGATGCCCTGATGAAACACAGAACCAGCAAATCATGCATAAAATACTAATGACAATGACATGTTTACACGTTTACTGTTTGACATGTTTCATGGAAGCAAATCATGTTATTCCTTCATTAAATTACTGGTGTGGCGCTTTCCTTTATAACCACATCATGGCAGCAACATGTAAATAATCAATCAGACGGGGGCTTGATTTAACAACTAGTTTTACCCACCTTACACGGATGGCTTCTGCAGTTAGCTTTGCCTGCTCTATTTTCGATATTTTTGCCTTTTGCCTCCTGTTGAACACCTCCAGTCTAGCTGTCCGTCTCCTCTTCTCTGGAGACGGAAGATAGCCAAAAATCGATGGCACAAAGTCTGGACTTAAAGGGTTATCACTCTTTCTCCCTACAAAATAAAAAGGAATGTCAACACGGGGTTGTTTACCACTAGCTTACTACAAGCTACTGCTAACTGGCTAGGCTGCACCTGAACCTTGTTGTGTAAAAAAGGGACGCCACGGTGTCCACTAATTATAATAATTGGGTGCTGTGATTCAGGTATACATATATGTAAATATAAATATTAAAATTAAACTTCCAGAAATGTTTTGTAACATTGGTCACCCACCTGATATGAAGTGTTCGCTGCACAAACGAAATCCTACGGCAGGCGGGTCCCACCTTTCAGTCTTCTTCTGATGGCTCCTGGCTCTTTTGATAGCACTTATCCACTTTTCCCTCCTCGCAGCATCTTTTGGGATGCGATAAAATGATAGAGCTAATCCTCCTTTCTTCTTGCCCCGTCTGTTTCGACAACCTGGAGCACAACAGTTGTCTACCATCCTGTCAAGTGTCACTGTCAAGTCCGTCCTCCTTCACCGTGACAGCCAGTCAGTGTCTGCCAATCTACTGACGCGATTACTGCCAAAATGGCTACGCCCATCATTTTTCGACACGCGACCAGCAACTATGACGACGGGCGCAGGAACTCAATAGGTACTCTTAATGTGCTATAAGCCCCATCAGACAGCCTGTAGTTTATAGCCAGTCACGAGCACTCATGACACCCTTGGATTTATAAAGCATTATAATCTAGATTTGTGGTTATTCATAACTGTCAATATAAAGCATCATGAAGCATTAGGAGTGTAGTCATAATACGTTGCAAGTAATTATATAATGCGCATTATAATTTGTTATAAACGCACTTATAATGCGCTATAGACATATACTTTAAGTAAAGTGTTACCGTAATTTCTTTTCCGTGTCTTGTTCAGAAACTTACCAATCCAGTGATGAGGGCAAGGGGGCTGGTGTAGTCACTCACTGGGCTGAAGTGATCGCACCTGGAAAGGTCACGTGTGAGGGTGACATCAGTGGCAATGTCCTGTCTGGCATTCACAGTGTAGTCGGTCTTGCACAACCCAAAGATGGTGGGCTGTATTGGACAGAAGATTTGAGAAATATTGTGCAATTGTTTCGCTCATACACTCACATAGCTCAATTTGTTACTCTTATGATAATTATGTTAATGACCTACTTCAGTCATTTGCATATTGTTACATCACATTTAGGTGAAAAACATAGAATACACAAGATGAAAAACGTCTGTCCATCATTGTTATCATCCTCTCTTACCTTTGTTGAAAGTTTAACCTTCAATTAATTTGTGTTTTTTTAAGAAGCTGTAATAAAGAAACTGAATAAATCATGGTACAACCTAATTGGTACTACCAAGTATGTATTCATTTCAAGTCCAGTTCAAGCAAAACAGATACTTGTCATGTGAGCTGTACGATTATGTGATTATTCTGTACCATTTTCTTGTTCTTCTCCTCCTCCAGGACAGGGACAGCGAAGCCAGAGATCATTCCCCTCTTGATGTTCAGGATGTTGACGGGCTCATCGTCTTCAGGGAACAGCTTGATGATGTTGTCTCCTTCAACTGTGACTTTCAGGGGATTTCTGTTTGAAGATCATGGGTGTTAAAGTTTACCTTGCACCTCTACCAAATAATGGCATGACAATGTACTTTCAGCAAAGTGAATGTAATATGGCCCTGTTAAGTCCGAAGAGGATGAAAGAAGTGCATTTTGAGAACAACGCTTACTTCTCCATGGCTGCCTTGAATGCATCAGCAGTGGCAGCTGGGACGAAGGTTGGGTTGCCCTCAGCATCAAAGTCCGCAACTTCGCTGAGCGTGCACTCAGTGGTACGGAGGATGTACTGGCAGGCGCCAGGAACCTCGATCTCCACCTATGTAGCCATGCAGTCCATTAGCAAAAGTTTCTACACATGATTGTACAACGACTCCAATGCACCAACCACCAAGTTTGCAGATGATACAACACTGGTGGGTCTTGTCACTAAGGGCGACGAGACTCACTACAGAGATGAAGTGGACCTGCTGGCCAAATGGTGAGAAGACAACAACCTCCTGCTGTGAATGCTAACAAGACCAAGGAGGTTGTTGTCAACTTTCAGAGAGGCCGCACCACTACTGCCACCACTGACCAGTGACAGTGCTGTTGTGTGCAAGAGTGAGCTGCATAAACTTCCTGGGTGTTTGCATCAATGATGACATCTCCTGGACCTGAAACACTAGCCCCGCGAGCCATCCTACATACTTCTGCCAAAGGATTGGCTCCACTGGCCCCTGTTTTCTGTGGAGCGATGTTGAGTGGTAGGATTTGGCCGGTCAACCATCCCCAGAAAACAGCCAATAAGTGAAGAGACAGATTGGTGGGGGCGAAAGGGGATGGCACTCGATGACGGTGACGTAAAAGCCTGCACTATGTTGTTGCTGAGTAACTGTCTGCAATTGGGTGAGAGCTGTCCAATCATTTCAAACCAGAACTGAGTGCAAACTGCCTGCTACCTGCAATCGCGTCAGATCAAACAACCTCCAGACAATGAATACAAAATGAAACGCTAGTATTAGTGATATACCTTGCAGCTGCCCTTGGGTCCATTGACGGCTCCATTGAGGAAGTTCAGGGACTCGGCTTCATACATGTATTCATACTTGTGGAAGGGCTTATACCTCTGGGCCACTAGGGGAAGAGGAGAGCAGTCAGAGAGTGGTGTATATTAAGGGCTCATGCATCTTAAAGGACCACTTCAGTCAATTTCAATATGCTGTTGTATTGCTCATGCTACCCTTGACTTGTCAGTACCCGGTGATGCCACATTTTTTGGCTCAGCCCTTTCCGAGATATGAGCTATCCTAATGGGGGCAGCGTTTGTTTACATTAAAAAAAAATGAACATAGGCCTACTCCAAATATTTTCCCAAAATGTACCGTTGTTTGCTAGTTGTCTGATGATGTTGTACCTTTTGGATGTTTTTGGGAATAAATAAACATGCTTTTTTAATGTAAACAAAGCGCTGCTCCCAATAATGACCAGGATCTCGGAAAACGCTGAAGAAGAAGGAAAAAAAAAACCTCAGGTACTGACAAGTCCAGGGTAGTGTGAGCATTACAGCTGCATGTTGAAATTGACTGAAGTTATCCTTTAAGTGTTTATGCATAAATTAATTCATGGAGCTGTGAGAAGCCAAAAGCTTTGTGCAACCCTTTAGCTATTTAAATGAGTGAAAACAACACATGTCTGGAATTGTTGAATAAGCAACTTGTATTATACTATACACTGGCATGCACAGACGTTTTTGGGGGCAGGTGCTGGGATGGGGAGGGGGGGTCATCTGGCTGCCTTACTAGGCATTATAATCACATGCTTTTAATCGTCAACCATTAGATGATATGTCAACAAAGAACATAATTACATTGTGAGAAAAAAACAACAACAAAAAAGAACTTTCAAAAAGGGCACTTATTGCCCTAGAGGGCAAAGGGGCAGGTGCTTTAGCACCATCCTATCCATATCTGTAATAAATTATAAAATAATTTTCAAATATTTGTATGGCACTTATTTGTACGGCAATGGTGTTTGTAAATATTACTTACAGGAACAAGGTAGTTCTTCATCAGCATCTGAATTGTGTCAAAATAATACAGAGATCAATAATACATCACTCTATTGCACAAATCCAGTACCACATTACTCATTCACATCAACGTCGCCTGATAAATGTGCACCGCTCCACCAGTGAAGCTCAGTGATAGTCGCTGAAAAGATTTTACGACCACAGTTATACATTACTATAACCATTCACATCAACGATAATGTGCACCGCTCCACCAGTAAAGTTCAGTGATAGTCGCTGAAAAATTTTTACGACCACAGTTATACATTACTATAACCATTCACATCAACGATAATGTGCACCGCTCCACCAGTAAAGCTCAGTGATAGTGGCTGAAAAGATTTTACTACCACAGTTAGACATTACTATGACGTTACACTGCAGCTTTAGTAATATATTAAGACTTGCCCATTGCCGTTCTGGTAAGAGTACATTTATGACAGTGCCCATGTCTACAGTCTTACAGTAACAGAGGATGCAGAAGACAAACATTTTGATGAAAATGAGCCATTAATCTCTACATATCTACTTCTGACTGACAAAGCCTGACTTTGCCTGACAAAGCCTGACTTTTTTCATTCCCCAACTATTGCAACATTTAATTCACCTGTCAACTTTTTTGAGCTTTGTTGCATGTATCAAATTTCAAATGAACACATAATAGGCAAAACATAATTTTGCTTGGTTTTAACAGATTATATGATATAAGTGCACAACTCCCCATGTTACTGTATGCATGAATTGAATGATAACATTTTCAAATATTAACTTCAAAGCGTTCCAACGTTTATGGAATCCTGTTGTGCATGGTGAAAAAGCTGGTCAGCCATATATGGAATGTAGTAAATGAATGCCCAGGTACAATACAGTGCTGCAGCTGAATGTCAAAATACTCAAGAAGAGTTAACTTATTGATGCAACCATGACATTTGGTACAGACAATCTATTAAATGTAGAAAACCACCAGCTTGTCAGATGAATAATTGTACGGTAGCCTATATGAGGTATTCTGACCATTTCAAAACACATTGATACTTGTTCCAATCCAAAGCATCATACGTAGCATTTCTACTGAATTATATATATATATATATATATATACAGTATATATTGCAGGGTAGATAGCACAATGCACATACAGTAAGGCTATAGCTGTTTATTTTGCTTATTTGTTTGTGTAATGTGTCGTTACCTAACTACAATACCATACCATATTTTACTTAGGCTACAATTAATGCAAATGTTTAAGAATGAGGTTAATTGCAATAGCAGAAAAATAAGACCTGTCCCAATATCCTGTCAAGCTTTGGTCAAGACTTACGTGCCAGTGCAGCAGCACTGAGGATGAGCATGAGGCAAAGCTTTTTGTCTCCCATGCTGGGCTCAATGAAGCACTCTCTCTCTCTCTCTCTGTCCTTTTGGGTGGTGGGTGTTGCGTATTTCAAAGATGCCTTTATACCCCCAATTTTCCTGTACAACCCATGGTCTTGCATGATTTGTAAAATTATACCCTCATCCTAGTTTCAGTGTTTGCTTGGTTAGTGACCTCTGTCTTACGGTAAAATCGGGGCCCACTGGACTCTGTTTCTGTTTGTATTCTTATCAGAACTGGCAGCTTGTGTTGACTCTGAGAGATTTTCAACTGATTAATTGAACTTGTAGCTTACTACAGCTAATACTTGTTCTTACTAATACAAGCCTAGTAAACTAGACAAACCTACCGGACAAAAAAAAAGTTTTTGATTGGTGAGTTGGTCCATCACTGTTACTTGTCCTGTCTGGCACTTTGATGTCAGTCTGTAAATGTCAGTCCTGTGTATGTCTATGTCCTTTCATGGTATAGAGATAGAAACGTAATTTCAATTTCCTTGTATGACGTGTGCATAAGAAACTGACAATAAAAGCTGACTTGACCTGACTTGACTTGTCTAGCCTCGGTCTGATCATCAGTGTTGCCAGATTGGGCTGTTTCCCGCCCAATTGGGCTGCTTAGGATGGCCGTGTGCGGGTAAAAATGGCATTTAGCAGATAAACCCGCCCAATTTTTGCCATAGAAATCAATAGAATTGGGCGGGATTTTGTGCTTCTAGGCTGGTTTTGAGCATTTTTTGAGCTGGAAATCATCTGCATCATCTGGCAACCCTGCTGATCATCACAATCTTTATCATCTCCTCTTTTCTCTATATATGCTGCCTCTGGGCACCGTCATTAGAGAGCACAACATTGACTTTCATACAATGCTGATGATACACAACTACATCTCTTTTGAGCCTAATCAAACTACCGCCATTCATGCCTTAACCACCTGCCTGTCTGCCATAAAACTGAAGTTCTAGTCATTGACCCAAAAGACAAACGCGTAGCTATCAACCTATCAGATGCAGATATTCACTTGAATGCAGATGATACTGTAATATATTGTTCTGCACCTTCTATGGACAGATGCATTTCAAAGTTGCAAGAAGCATTTGAAAGAGTCCAGCGCAGCTTTTTATCTTTAAAATTAGTATTAGATGATAAGAAAGCTTAATATACAGTATGATCTTTGCAAGGAGCCGAAGGAATATCCCTCCTATTCCACATCTTTTCTCTTTGCAGGGCAGCTCCATTGACCTGGTTTCCTCCTATAAGTGTTTAGGCTTTGTGTTAGAGGAGGACTTGTCGTTTAAGCTTCATGTAAAGCAATTGGTGTCTAAGCTAAAACTAAAGTTAGGGTTTTATTACCGATGGATGGGAAAGCCAACTCATTCATCCGAAAGTGGTTGGGGCTGCCACGGTGCCTCTCTGACACTGGCCAGTTCGGGAGAAACATGCTCCAGCTACCATTGAAATCTCTACAGCTGGGCTACAGGCAAGAAAAGACCAGGTTGGTGCTCGAGCTTCGGGAGTCCACAGACGAGTCAGTGAGGAAGGCCAATGCCAGGGTCCTAACTGGCCGCAAGTGGAATGCCCAGACAGAGGTCGACCAAGCTGTCAGTCGGCTGCAACACAAGGAAATCGTGGGAATAGTCCAGGTAGGAATAGCAGGCCTAGGATGGGGAGATGCACCACGCTTCTGGTCCAAGGCCCACCCCAAGGAAAGGAAGGAGATGGTGGTGGTGGAGGTGACAAGGATGGAGAAAGACCGCTACAAGATCAAGGCCGTGTCTCAGGGTCGGCAAGGAAGCTGGACAACCTGGGAGGGAATCTCAAACAGAAACATCAGTTGATCCCACAGGCAAGACTCAGCTTCCTTATCCGCTCAACGTATGACACGCTTCCCTGAGCTCGGAACCTCAGCCGGTGGTTCGGAAAGGAGGAATGTTGTGCACTCTGCAGTGCTCCCAGCGCAAGCCTCCAGCACATCCTGTCAGGCTGCAAAATTGCGCTCTCTCAGGGCCGCTACAGATGGCGCCATGACCAGGTCCTGAGAAAACTAGCCGAGGTGCTGGAGGAGTGCAGACAGGGTAGCAGAATACCATCGCCTGCAGAGGACTCCACCATCTTTATTGCGGAAGGAGGAATTGGAAGCATCAGGCAAAAAGAAACAACTGGTCTGCAAAGGCAAGAGCGGTAGCTCTCATAGAGCTCACTGTACCATCGGAGGAAGGGATTGAGGCTGCCTTTGAACGGAAAAAGGCCAAGTACACCGAACTGGCTGCGGAGTGCCGGGAGGCGGGCTGGAAGACTTCTACATATCCAGTCGAAGTTGGATGCCGAGGCTTTATGGGGCTGTCGACCATACGCCTTCTGAAGGATGTGGGAGTCACTGGAGGAAGGCTAAAGAAGGCAACAAAGGAGCTGGCAGAGGAGGCAGAAAAAGGTAGCTTTTGGCTCTGGCTGCGGAGGAAGGACAGGAGCTGGGGGAATAACAACTAACCCCCAGAAAACAGCCGCAGGGATAACATCTATCAGCTGCAGGGGGTGACAGGGAGACGTCCCTGTCACTGCCCCGCCACCGGAGACGTTTCGGGATTAAAGGGGCGAAACCTTGATGAAACGGTGGTTCCCGACTGATGACCCTGCAGCTGACCCATGGGCATCAGAGGAGGTGCGACAGGCAGCAATGCCCAGCAGGATGTAACACCTTCCTGTACAAATCCCGAAATAGTGTTTGCTTCTCTCAGTCTGCAAGAAGAAAGTTGGTAGAAGCTACATATTTGCCTGTTTTAGATTATGGGGACATTTTTTATAGAAATACCACCAAGGCACTTCTACAATCGCTTGATTCTACTTATCACTCTGCATTAAGATTCATAACTTGAAGAAAGCATTCTACACACCATTGTATGCTGTATGACCTGGTAGGCTGGCCATCACTAGATATTAGACAGCACTAACACTGGCTTCTATTTGTATACAAGGACATAGTTGGCCAGCTCCCCTTGTATATACAGAACCTTTTATCTTTTAGTAATCAAGGGTATAACTTACGCTCAAGTAGCTACATTGTTTTAAATGTCCCCATGATGAAAACAGAATTTGGTAAAACTGCTTTTATTCATTGTGCCTCAACTGCTTGGAATGAGATTCAGATATCACTCAAGCTTGCTGTTTTTATGTCTGTAGTTGAGTTTAAATCATATCTGAATGATACTTTTTAAATCTGTCTTGCTTTTAATCTTGTAATATCCTTCTAATCTTGTTTTATGTTTATATTTTTTATGGTTTTATTGTGTAATTTCATCTCTACATCCATTTTAATTTTTTCTGTTTTGTCTGTGTCCTGTCTGTAAAATTGTAATGTGTGCTGCCGCCTTGGCCAGGGCTCACTTGAAAAAGAGAATTTTATCCTCAATCTGATTTTATTCCCTGGTTAAATAAAGGTAAAATAAAAAATAAAAAAAGCTCTGCACTCAAGCCAGGGAGACCTAAACAAGCACACAAAAGATGAAGTTACCATCCAAGGAGTGGTCCCAGAGTCCGATTTGACCTTTGGGCCCCTCATCAATAAAATAACAAAATCTGCTTACTTCCATGTTAGAAACATTACTAAAGTATGCACCTTTGTATCGCAACAAGACACAGAAATCTTTTTCAGGCTTTTGTTACACTAGAGTACACTAGACGACTGTAATGTTCTCTTCTCTGGGCTGCTAAAAAGTCTATTGACAAACTACAACTCATTTAGAATTCCGCGGTAAGAATGTTAACAAAGACCAGCAGCACTCCTGTTCTGGCAGGCCTACATTGTATTGGCTGCCTGTCTCCTATAGCAGTGGTTCTTAACCTGGAGTGCGGGCACCCCCTGGGGGTGCGCCAGAAATTTCAGGGGGTGTGCGGAAATTTGTTTCTGTTGAGGTTGTGACCAAAATTCTGCTGGCAAACATCATAATCGTCCAAATTAAGAGCAAATTAAAACACATATTGGTCCCCATTTAAAGTCATTATAGTGTTGATTAATGTCTCAAACAAGAATCATTGTAAATAATAACTTAAATAATTCTTTAGTGTGTATACATGTGTAGAAGTTTGGATTGGGGGTGCGCGGCTTGTCTTCGGCATAGGGAAGGGGGTGCGTTAAGACAAAAAGGTTAAGAATCACTGTCNCCTATAGAATTGACTTGACAATTCTGCTGACAGTGCTCAAAGCATAAAATGGTCTTGCTCCCTGTTACATCTCTGACATGCTCTCTTTTTATGCCCCTGCCCGAGCGCTCAGATCCACTGATGCTAAGCTACAAAGGATTCCCCCCCCCCAAAGAACATTGGTGAACCGGCCTTCGAAATGTATGCATCCAAGAGATGAACGCCCTCCCTCTTCACATCAGATATGCTACCTCCATCAACTCTTTCAAAAAGCAGTTGAGAACCCACCTCTTTACCCTTGCCTATTCTTAGCTGCTCAGGCCCCACGACGACCACCTTCCCAAACATACTATATACCCTTCACACACTGTGTCCTGATCCGTGTCCAGAGCCACATCTGAGTGCCCTGATCCTTGTGGCTATATGCCTATATGCCCGTGAGGAAGGCACCTAACTCCACATTGCTCGATGGACTGTAACCCATACCCTAACCCTAATGACTATAATAAGGTATATATATAACTATATAGAGTAGTAGTAGAGTAGAGTGCTTTTATTATCACTATAAAAATACTGTGAGATTATGTTTTGAAGCAACCCACAGATGTCCACAAAATTAAAGATAAGCCTATATTAACAGTATAATAATATAGCCTATAAAAGGAGGGATGCACAATGTGATATATCGTATATGATATATTGTCCGTCGGCTAAGTGTAATGTAATGTAACGTGTAAGTACATCTTAACCCATTGATGCCTGATGTTACGTTCCGCAACATTGCCCCTGGCGCCTGGAGCTGCATTACGCAACATTCAGGTTCATGAGATTTGACACAACTTTATTAAAAAATCTCTGTTTGTTTCAGATGAATGAACACATTCTAATGAAAGATGAGGGTCTTACCGTTTAAATGCAACTTAGTGCATATTTTATGTGCTTCAGAAGCTGAGATATTTAGGTTTTTATAGGCTGAGGGCTGCTTTTCCTAAAAAGGGCTCAGGCATTGAGCACCCTTTTTTGCAGGTGCCTTGGGCGTCAATGGGATAATTGAATTCAATTGCAAACTGAATTCATGGGGAAAGCAGATCATTTGTGATGAGAGTGTTGAATATCCACCTACAAACTTTTCCAGTATGGTGCACCTGGGTGAACAAGCACAGACTGCTCACAACTGCCCAACCTTTAATAACAAAAGGATAAAACTCCTGGATTATTGCACTTTTGATGTACAATCCCTATCGATCTTTTGGAAACCATGGTAATATTTGGATTTTGTACACAATAATCACAGAGAATGATAAAGTTTAGCCACCTAGCTCCTATATGGCCCAATTCACTCTGCACTCCCCCAGAGCACCCCTACAGGAACTTTGCTGAACTGCAGACAAATTCTGTATACTGGGATGAATAGGGGAGTGGGAAGGATTCCCTGTAAAGCAGTGCATGTTTGCTTTGTAATTGACCTTAGATCTGTCTTGCCAATAATTGTATGGCCCATTGGACTCTGTTTCTGTTTGTGTTCCCATTAGGACTGGCTCCTACTGAATGATTTTAAACCCACTTTTTTAACCGTGAAGACACTGTTATAAAGTTGGTGTTACCAGAATGCCAATGAACAAGCCGTAGGGCTTTACTAAAAGCTGTATTATGTCGTAGTGTAGCACTATGGTAGTTAACTTCTCATTGACTATTACAGCGTTCCACTGGCGGAACGGCGTGCATTGCAGGGCTACACAAATGAATAATTGGACAATAATCCCAACCCTGCATTTGTCATGATTTTAGCCTGTTTTTAGCCTTATTGACATGACAAATTGTATACCAATGACACACAAGTACCAATGACATCCAAGTATATTACACTACTTCAGCACATTATAGTGCATATAGCAGATATTTTATGCATTTTTAAAAAGTACAGCAAGTCATGAAAAACAGCAAGTTAGTCCACAGGATATATAGGCTACTGTACAGGATTATGAATAGGGTTAATTTCGTCATGCAGGGAAGCTCTCACAAGCTTCTTGAAAGTTTAGAGAGGGATGATCCTACTCTTGTTGCATCTGAGAACTTCTGCTGTCTTTGGTGGCCAATGATAAGGAAGTGTTTGGACTGTGATCGTCTTGAGCAGAGACATTTGATGCTGGAAGAATGCAAAATCCTTGAATAAAAGGCAATTTGAAAAAACTCCGGCACACTGACCATTTCGCTGTTTTTCTTTAATACACGACAATTCAGCAGCAATATGGTCAGTGTGCAGGAGGTTTTTTTTTTTTCAAATTGCCTGCTGAGTGACCCATGGGCCATCTCCGATGCACCTGCCAGCAGAGGTGTGTGAAAAAAATCCAAGTTTTTACATCTTTGAAGGAACATAAGTGTAGGGTATTTTCGTAATTCTAAACTAAAATCTTCAAAGGTTGGAGATTTGTGGCTGACGCGTGTTCCAGGATCCAAAGAAAAATGAAGTCTTCCACCTTGAATCACGTTTAGTAGGCCTATATTTATTTTAAAACAAAAAAGACGACATAAACGAGTACAAATGAAAATAGACTTCCTAAACTTTCCCAAGTCTTAAATTACAAACTTATGAGGCTCCACACGGCACAAGCACGACGGCACGGGCATGCCACGACATGACACGGTCAGAAAACCGTGAGGCACCAACCTTCCTCCAGCCGTGTCGATCCAAGAATGGCTACTGTGCTGGGCACCTCGCGCACAATTCCCAAGTCATTAAAGGCGCGCGCACGTAACCTCCAGTAAATATTTAAATCAACATTTTAACCATGTAAATATGTTTTTAATCTAAATTATTACTATCAATCATGAATTTCAATAAAATATCAAATATCTTAACAATATAAAATTATAATATGAAATATCAAAAACCAAATACACAAAATATGGGGCAAATTCAAAATTAAGCATGAAATAGGCATCTGGCGCCTACAATAAGGTCTCGGTATAACCTTCAGATACGACAAATAAAACAAACCTCGAGGAAGCTTTGTAGGCAATGGTGAAAGGAGCCCGTTGTCCCTGGGCCCAGGGAGATGAGGGGGGAGGGGAATGTTATGTCCTCATTACGTTGTATGTAATGAGAGGGGAGCTTTCAGATGACTTTTCCTGGGCTCAGGAAAAGCAGTCAGAGGACCTGACTGTATTTACAAAACAAATGGAATTTGAACCCACAACTTTAACTCCCTGCTGCCTATTAGGTCACATACCTAACTCGTTTCTGTGAGTCAGACTCTTCAACTGCTTTATGATTTGCATTTTGAGAGTTTAGCTTAACGTTGTAATGTACATTAAAGAGATCTTTTGATCTCTGACTGTTTACTAATTTGTAACATGTAGTATCAATAATTCCATTTTGTAAAGCTAATCATAATCAATTTGAGTCAACTTGAAAATCTCTTCTGTGTAGAGACCTGAGAAGTTGACTGAACTAACGTGTCTCTCACATCACATTTTTTTATACGTTTTCATGTTGGTTGAACTAAACTAAAAGTTGGCTAACACATTAGCACAAAAAATGAATTCAAGTTCCTTAAAATGCAGTTCGGGAGTTAACATCTTCTAGGGTGTATTTGATCCCAGAACACAGCACTTGAATTAACACTAGGCCTATCTGATTTTTGTTACAGTGTACTTGATAATACAGTATCACTGATTAATGCAGGATTGGAGCTGCATACAGGGGGTAGCACCTGGTTTACAGTTTATGGACTCAACACTGGGCTGACACTATATTTTAAATTAATTGACACAGTCTTTACCCGTAGTAAATTCTCAAGAACAGCGGTTATACTGAAAATTCTATGCAATGCCATGTAATATAAATGTCCCCATGCCCATTTGATGAAAGGATTTTTTACGACTTCGTGCTGATGTAAAGATTGCTGTTTGGTTGTGAATGTGCCCCCTGGTGCCAGCTCTGTATCCCCCACATATAAGATGTGCGCTACCTCCATAGGGTTAAAGGAACTCCATTTATTCTCATTCTCCACTGGTCTCCTAAAGCAGTGTTTCCCAACCTTTTTTGTCTTGTGTACCCCCTAAGCATTTTCGTTGTGCCATGAGTACCCCTCAGGTCAAGTTCTATATCGCTTTCTCTGTCCCAATGTGACTAAGCCCCATACATTTGTTAAAACTAAACATTTCCAAGTACCCCCTGCAGTGTGCTTGCGTACCCCTAGTGGTACACGTACCCCTGGTTGGGAAACACTGTCCTAAAGGGGCGTTCACCTGAGGTCACATGGATCTTGCATGGGCTCTTCTCCACCTTATCTACTGTCTCTGTTTAGCCCACCCTTACACCTGTTCTATATTGCACTGGTTCTTAACCTGGGGTGCGCTAGAGATTTCAGGGGGTGCGTGGAATTTCGTTTGTGTTGAGGTTGCGACCAAAATTCTGCTTCCAAAAATTCTAATTAGGCCAAATCAAGACAAAATTAAAACATGTTTTGGTCCCCATGTAAAGTCATTAAAGTATTGATTAATGTCTAAAGGAAGAATCATTGTAATTAATCACTTCAAACATTTTTAGTGCGTATACACATGTAGAAGATTGGGATGGGGGTGCGCGGCTTGTCTTGGACACAGGTAAGGGGGTGCTTCCAGAAAAAAAGGTTAAGAACCACTGCTATATTGCACTGTGATGAAGTACTAAGAGTCCGAATTGTTAATGCTGAGAGGATTTATCAGTCTAGATCTTATCATTTCTTTTCATGTGTTGACAGAAGCTGTCCTAATAGACTTGTGGATCCTTTTTGAAATGGTATTATAATATAATTAATTATTAATTAATATTAATATTAATAATTATTTTAAAGGCATAATGTATGAATTGTACATTAATACCATTTCACTGAACAAGTCATTTATAATAATATTTACCTCCATTTTGAATACGCAATACAGAGAAAATTACAAATAGCAATATCTACCACAGTGATTCATTAGGCTAGGTTAAATGAAATGCATTCAGTGAAAATGGTTTGAACACAAGACACAAGTCAATGTACGGTATATCTTAAGAATCCTGAAAAGAAACCACATTAGGAATTCTGTCTGTGGTTTAATGATTACAGAGATTGCTACATCCTGTATGTACTGGCCCCAATAAACAATGTCCTGTCTGAGCACTGACATGTTTTAAAGTAACACTCATTAGAATAGCTTAATCGGCCCTACTGTGGCTTAATGGTAGAGCACTTGAAGAGTTCAGATGCAAAACCCCCTAAATCCATTTCTGAAGACCTGCACTTCTATATTTTTAGAGAACTCAGTTGTTGGTTTGGTTTACATTCATGTACTTGATAATACATATAAATAGGTATATTCCATGAATAAAATATAAAAATATGCAATTTTGATAGCTTTGTAGTGAATAAAAATGAATTAAGATTATTTTCTGAAAAGGCATTTAGGGAGTTTTGCATCTGAACTCTTCACTTGTCTACTATGCAGCCGACCCATGTTCGATTCCAGCCTGGGTCCTTTGCTGACCCTTCCCCGCCTCTATCTCCCAGACATTTCCTGTCCTTCCCTCACACTGTCCTATCAATAATAAAGTCTAAAAGACCACAAATATATATATATATATATATATATATATATATATATATATATATATATTTATATATAAAAGGATAGCTTGATCAATATTAGTAATTCCTTGAGATTATATGACTATAGTATACCTAGACAACTGGATATAGGAGGCATTCTGAAAATCAATAGTATTGCAGTCATTGCAGTACAAAGGATCTTTATTTACTCTCACTCAATGCACTGAATACATGTAATGTATTAAGGCAGATAAATTCAACAATGCATTTCCAAAGCTAAATTGCTGAGTTGGTATATTAGTCGTCTTTCACAAAAAAACAATGCATTTTTACAAATTTGTTTGGACTATTTAAATAAATGCCAGATGACTTACACATCCATTGCTTTTTCAAAATGTTTCTCTAAAACATAAGGTAGTGTTTAACAGGCAAAACATGCATATCTTGCAAATATATTACTGGTGGGTGGGAATGTCTAGTTCCACATCCAGTCTTCCATTACTTAATTTTACAAGTCCAGTCTCTGGCAAAAATTGAGCAACAAAATTGATAATTTCAGTCACATAAGATTTTACAGACTCCAGAGCAAACTTGATTGTATTGTCAATGTCCTGTGCATTCAGCACATTGTCAATTTGCTCTGCCACATTCTTGGCCAATGTAACAAGGTTATTATAGAGACCATTAACGAACACTAGTAAACTATCCAGAATTTCAGAGCTCAGACTGTCAACGAATCCTTGAGCTGTGTTCACTGCCTCTTGCAGAGCCTCCGCAAGCTTTTCGAAAATTACATCAATGCTCTCCATGTTCTTCACCATGTCCACCACACTGGTCAGGAGACCCTTCAGCTGGTCAATGATCTGGCTTCCAGTCAGGACCTCACCGGAGGGCATTGTCACCTGAATGGAGCTCACTGTGTCAAGTACTGGTGTGAGGTAGGCAGACAGGTTTTCAGTAATAGCCTGCAGAAGCTGCTCCAGGACTGAACCAATGTTGGTTGTGATCTTTTGCATGATTTCGGGCACAGTAGCCTTCTCCATTCCTGGAAGCTCAATCTGTGTTTCCCTCAGTAACTTGACCGCTGCTTCAAGGACAGCCTGCACAGTCTTCTGGTATTGAACAACAACGTTCCTAAAGAGGATGGACAGCTGGCTCATGTCGGGGGCATGGCTCATGGCAGCGGTGTAAGCCTCATTGACCATGTTCACCAGTGTGTCCTTCAAAGTGCTGATGCCAGTGTACTTCTCAGCAAAGCTTTGCAGTGAGGAGCTGATAGCGGGAACTCTTTCCTCCAGGCCAGAAAGGATTACAGCAGGTGCGTCCACATTGGCAGAAGCTTGCAAATGCAACATCTCATTGTCGGTCAGGGCTGCTTTGAAGACCAGGATGTCCACATCAGTCTCAGGTTCTGACTGTTTAGAAAGAGAAAGCACAGGAGTTAAGAAAGCCAAATGTGTAAGACTAGAGGAAGACCCCTAAGGTTTGCATCTAAGGTTTATTCTAAGATAACTGATTTTCAGGGTAGGAGAATATACTCACAGCAAAGCGGCAGAACAGCCTTGCACTCATTGAGTCTTTCCCCTCAAGCTGAAGTCCCAGGAAGCCAGTGGATGGGTTGGAAATGGATGCAGAGGCACTGCCCAGTTTAGCAGCGTAACGGATGTTCGCATCAGTGAAGGTGGGGCTTGTGATGTCCACAGTAAGAGTATGGGAAGGACTTAAACAGAAAAAAGGTGTTGCACTTTGAGACTTTTTTTTACCATTGGCAAGTAAAATTGAATTTGGTATTACAGCTGTAAACTGATGTGCTTATTGTGAAAAAATGGGATATTTACCCTTCAGTCAGGAGTTGAACAGAATGTGTAGCATCCATGGTAAGGTCGGCATGGGTCAGAACAGCCTTGACAGTGTGACTAATGGCGTCATCTTCAGTGGACAGTGAAAAGGAGCCTACGAAAGACAAAAACAAAACAGATAGCAAGTAATATTAGACAAATGCTATACTGTATAATGTATGAAACACTTGTGATGTAAGTAAACGATTCTCACCAGTCAGATCGTAGGCCAGGATGACAGCTGGAGACTCGGCAGAGGCTTTAAAAGATCCTTGGAATGCTGGGAAAGAAACCTCCATCTCGGTGTCAACTGTTGTGCTGTACACAGGTGTGACCATCTTCAGATTATATAATCCCTTCTGTTTCTCATCATTCATATCAATAGAGTATTTTTCAAAGTAGCTGAGATCACCCAGGGTACTTGGTTGTGCAAGGTCAACTTCTACTTCACTATTCAAAGACTTTGGTGTAACATCACAGAGGAGTTTGGCAATGTGTTTTCCCTTGGAATTCAAAGTGGCCACATTTACGTCATTGTTGACAGCAATGCTCATGCTGACATGCACATTTTCAAGTGGCTGAATGTTTAGGTCTCCATTAACATCACAGTCCATTTCAATCTTAAGATCTCCATAGCTGACCAGTGCACTGCCAACGGCCTTTCGAGTTGACAGAAGAGGGTAGAGTTGAAGGGTGGCCTCATCACTCAGGGAAGACTTTGCAATGCCAGTGCCCAGGATGGTGCCATCAAAGTTTTCCTTAACTGATGACTCTACAGACACACCATTCTCAGATTTAAATTTGGAAATAATCTCAACATCTCCGGAACCAGCCACATTGATGACTGGGAGATTCAGGGTGTATGCCATTTTGAAATTATTGTCCACAAACAAGACAGCCAATGGCTCTACGTTTACTTGATAGGTGGCATCAGCCGTGAGGATAGGCAGATTCACCTTTGCCGATGTTGCAGAGGCGAAGGTAGTAGAGTCTGAGGTTAAAGTGTTTTCATGATTGCCCTCGAAATGGGCATTCTCCAGAGTAAGAACTGTGGCCAGCTTTAGGCCTCTTTTGGTGGAAAGCCTGCTGTTACCCTCAATCTTGGCCTTCAGACTTTCGAAAACAGAATCAGAAACGGCACCAATGTGAATTGCCACATCATCCTCAGCAGAGATTTCAGCATTGGCATTCAGGTTGACAATGGAGGACTTGATAGAGACCTCAGAGACCAGATTGCCAATGGCTGGAATGTGAATCAGGCCCAGATCCAGAAGGGGAGCAAATCTGCTCTTCTTGTACACAAGTTTGGTGTCTACATCAAGTGTCTGGTCAGTTGAGGTCAACAGTTGCTGCAGGCCAGTGTGCTCATACAAATTGATGTCGTTGATAGCTGGGGTCTTGAAATCGATGATTGGCACCTCAAACTCAGGAATGCTAATGGGTGTCATCAGGAAGTCAAGGTTGACTTCACCATCTGCAGCAGCATAGATGCCTGTTTCCGCCTGATTGTTGTCAACTGTGACATTGTAGCCAAGCTTGTACTGATTTAACTTGACAAGAGCCATGGTGTTGATGTGCTGTGCATCAGAATTCACAGTGACCAAGTAGTCATTCTGGAGGTTAAGTTTGGCTGCAATTCCATCCTCCAAGCTGACCTTGGCATTGCCCTTGTTCTGGAAGTCCAGCACGATCTCAATTGGTTTAACCATGGCGTGGATGGAGTTGGACAGGGTCCCACTGAGAGCACCAGCAAGCTCGGTGTCATGGTTGCCCTTGATTTCAACTTTCAAGTCTCCCAGGTGAGCTTTTCCGGACAAAGTTACCAGACAGCTCTTGATGAATGGACCCTCAGCCTCTCCACGGTAATCAAAGTTAAGATGACTGAAAACAACTGCATCAGCAGTCAAGCTTTCTTTTACTTTAAGAGATGAACTGTCCACATCAGAATTGATGGTCAGTCTTGCGGTGCGAAGGTTCATTGTGAAATCAATGTCACTTTTGTGGGTTGCTTCATCAGAAAGGTCAGCAATAGCAGCCTTGGTTGATCCTTCATTTTTAAGGGAGATTGTGAAAGAGGCACCATCTTGGCGGGCAACAGTCTTCTGTGTTAATTTCAAGTCATTGCTGAAGGTGGTAATGGGGAAGTTGATTTTGTGGTCGTATGATGTGTCGATAGAAGTGGTCATGCCACCCTCCATGGCAAAGAAAGCATTGTTGACAAGGTTGGCAGAGTATGGGGATGTGTCAGCTTTCATAAGGGTCTTGGCAGAGGCCTGTGCAGAAAGCCCATAAAGGGTCACTGAGGCTTGGTGTTCAACAACCAAATTGTTTTGTTGCGTGAACTTCAAGGTCTCTGCAATGATGACACGACTTCTTTTGGGCAACGCCACACGGGCAGTGCAATCGAGGTTGTAATCCAGACTGTCAGTGGCAGGGGATGATCCCTTGGAATTCAGGAATGCAGTAAACTGAGGGGTGGTCTCACTATCAGTGGAGTTCTGGAATTCTGCAGTGGTTCTCATGTTGTACATGGGAGTGTTGACTTTGACTTCACCATAAAGCTTTCCAAATGATGGCAAGATCACATAGGGATGAATATGTGGCAGTTTGAACTCGGGCAGCTGAAGAGGCATGTCAATGAGGTTTTCTGCACCGAACTTGGGGATGGCAGGTACTGAGATTTCTGGAAGTGTGATCTCGGGCAGTGAAATAGCTGACAGATCGGGAAGGTAATTCATTGTGAGTTCACCAAAGAAGGCATCCACATCCAGAGAAGTAAAGTCAAAGTTTACAATAAAGTCAATGAGCTGTGAAACCTTCTGCTTGATGTCATCGTAGGTAATAGTCATAGCGGGAACAGTATGGAAGCCCAGAATGGTGAACTCAGGTAGATCAATCTGGGTTGGGAGACTGTCCTGGAGGCTGGCAAGGCTGACTTTGAAGGCAGGCAGGTTCAGGTCTGTAAGTGGGACATGGATTGATGGGAATTCCAACTCGGCTGTTTTCAGTCCAGTGGCAACTCCTTCAACGATCTGCTTGAGCTCATCCACAATTGCTTGATCAGCAAAAATATTCTGGACTACATCAACTATTCCAGCAAAGGTTTGGATGATATTGTCAATGATTTTGTTGTATGCATTGCTAAGTACTTCCAGGTAATGCTGGAGACCTCCTTGGAGGTCAACTTCTGGGAGTTTAGCCAGCAGTGCTTTAACGTCATTAAGGGCCACAGTGTCGATGATGTCCTTTAGATTTTTCAGTGCATCAGCTACCTTGATGCCCCTAAGCTCTTCCAACAGACCACTCAGTGTTGACAGGGCATAGTTGATGAATTCTCTGGCTGCCTCAACCTTCTGTGGAATCTCAAGAGCGGTAATAAGTGTATTCAATTCACCAGTGTAAGTAGCAATCTTATCATTGGCCTCATCTACAAAGGCATTGTAGTCAAATGTCTTCAGGCTCTGCACAAAAGCATCAAGGTGTTCATTCAAATGTTCAATTGACAGTTCGATCTCTGTTTGCTTCAGGTAGCCTGCAATGTTTTCAAGCATCTCTGATACAGGGACATGGATTGCCTTCAGATTGTCGGCAATGACCTGGACAGTCTCATCGATTTTAAATTTCTGAATGAGCTCAATAACCTTATCCAGAATTGCTTCTACTTTCTTGTCAAATTCATATTTAACAAGTACAGCCTTCACATTGGCCATCAGGGCATGGATCTTTTCAAGAAGGTCCACTTCTGTGGCAAGAGATTTGACTGTATCAATATACTCATTAATGTTGACAAGTGCAAGCACATCATTCAGAAGTCTGTCAGTGACCGCCCTCAGGTTCACAAAGTAAGCCTCCAGTTCTTCAGAGCTCAGCGTGACAGAAAGTAATTGCTGCTTAAATTCAGTTACTCTCTCTTCAATGTTGAGGTCCTTCACGAGGTCACTGATGTGCTGAGGAAGGCTTTCCAATTTGCTGATGAGATCTCCTTCTCTAATAAATTCCTGCAGTGCTTCAAGTGCTCCAATCACAATAGATTCCAATTCATTGGCAAGAAGCAATAGGTTCTCAGAGAAAGGCAAATAAATGATTTGAATGTCATTGTTTTTGTCATATTTCACATAGCCGGACACTCCAAACTCTTGGATCTCACTGTCAACTGTGTTGAGAATATTTGTCATGATGCTTCCTGACATCTCCAGTCCAAGCTTCTCTGCTGTGTTGTAGATGCTGATGTCCTCATTGACAGCATGATCATTCAACTTGGATTTCACAATAACAGTCGCCTTTTGGTCAGAGGGTGTCAGAAGAGTGTCAATCTTGCTGTCAAGACCAGTTTCAACCGTCAGGCCATTGTCAAGGGCTTGGGTGGTTGAGAGCCTGCACTCATGAGAGTGTGCGAAGGCTAGTGGCTCAGCCTTCATTAGAAACTTGCTGTAGAGTTGAGCACTATGCTTACCATACAGCATCAGGTCACCATCTGCATTGGCAATGGAGTCGATGCTGAATGTGAAAGGAACAGCAGTTGCACGGGTGGTGGTGTCAAAGCGAAGAGGTTGTGAGTTGAAGCGGGCGTCATTGTTGATTTTCACTGTGAGTCCAGCAACCTCGACTTCAGTGTTCTGGCTAAGAATAGAGCCCAGTAGTTTACCACTTGTGCTGCACTTGGCATTGGCAACAAGGTCAGCATACTTGATTTCATAAGTGTGTTTCAGCTCCTCTTCACCATAGACTGCCTGTAAACTTCCCGTCAGATCAGCATTGTATGGCACCACCTTCAGCTCAGCTTGGTTCACTAGATTGGCATGCAGAACTTTAAGATCATTCTTGATGTTCAAAGATGCAGTGAAGTCATGCACATCCAGCACAACAGAATGAGTGTAGGCAGTTCCCTCCACAATGAACAATTCACCATTGATGCTGCCAGCAATGGAAGAGGGTGTTCCACTCACAGACAAAGAATGAGCAGTCTTCATGTCAGCCATGTCTCCCTTGAGGTCAATGGTAATAGCAGCCTTAGTTGCATCCAGGGTGGCACTGAATGTGTTTTCCAGCTTCAGGGGGCTCTGCAGGGATGTGGCTCCATTGGTGGCCAGACCGTCCTTGTTCAGCATCAAGGATGCTTTGTGAGTTGCAGTGCTCTGGGCTAGCTTGACGTCAGCATCGCTGTTCACAGCCAGTCCATTGACATCTAAGGTAGCAGACACAAGAGAATGGATTTTGTCTTCTGCATGATCAGCACTGGTCTCCATCTTGAGGACAACTGCTCCCTCTCCAGCGGAAGCTTCGGCCACATTCTGAATCTTCAGGTTGCTCGTTTCTGCCTTGGCATCAGACTTCATACTCAGCTTGGAATCCTTGAAGGTGACTTCAGCCAGATGCACCAAGGTGTCACCAAGTGCTGCAGTATTGGACGTAGCAGTGAGCTCACCATTGGCAAAGGCAGCAGAAAACGTGTTCTGGGCTTTCAGAAGGCTGCAATCCAATTTAAGAGAGGAGTCGATCTTGGCCTCAGGCTTGAATGGGAAAACTTCAACTGTCTGGGAAATGGTGGCAGTGCCATCAGCAGGACCAGCCTTGAGGGAAGCCTGCAGGTTTCCATTTCCAGAAATTCCCTCTGTGCTAACACCGGCATCACCATTGTACTCCAGAGACATCTGCACGCCAAGTGGACTGCTTGCCTCAATCTTGCTGTTGGACTTCAGATTGAAATTGTCACCAATGGTTGCTACCTCCTCAACAGAGATGCTAGCATCAACAAACTTGTTGTTCACATGTGTCTTCAGTTCAGCCTTAAAGGAGTCACCAGGAGTTGCAGCAAGTAATGCAGATCCTGTTTAAAATATGAAGTTGACAGCACGATTAATTTTTATCAGTAGCCACCAACACAAATCCCAAGAATGGTAACAAATGATGATGCTAACATGTTTGTCATTGTCTGTAGAGGATATGCCTCGCTAACACATAACAGACATGTTGTGTTACTAACACCACAGAGAGAAATCACAATATCATAAGCTAACATTAAACAATCATCATTCAACATCAAGCCGTTAATGTAAGTACTGTGTATTTTCTGCATTTCTACATAGATTAAATTAAAAATGCATGAAAGTACACTTACCATCAATCTTCAACGAGAGAATTTCAACAGGACTAGTTCCAGTTATTTCAACTTTAGCAGAATAGCTGGGGTGGTCGACTGCATCTCTTCCAACAGAAACATCAGCCCCCAGGTTGTAAAAGTTCGTCTCCACTTTAGCAGACACCTCTGTCTTTCCAAAGACGGGCAGAGACACAGACACATGCTCTGGAACAAACATCTCAGGGAGGGGGATGTCGATGGATTCCACCTCCAGGCCAAGCTGGGGCACGTTCAGGTAAGGGGTAGTAAGGGCAGCAGGGAAGTTCAAGTCTCCAGAGGATTTTCCACCAAGGGGCAGAGGAAGGCTCAAGGTGTAGTGGTGCTGGCCAAAGTAGTACTTGGCATCAGCCTCACTAGAGAAATAAAGAAACAGTACTCCAGAATTAACAGTAGCATTTTACAGTAGTTTGGGTGGATTTTGAGAGTGTATTCGTGAAAGATTAGGATTTATGCTATTTTGCTGCTATTGTACTTACGTCTTGTAATAGATTTTCTCAGGAACAGACAGCTCAGGGAATGCAGGCAGTGAAATGCCAGCAAAGTACTTCTCAATCAAGGGGTTTGCTCCCTATACATAGATTGACAGGATAATTCATATATTAGAGAAAGATGTGTGAATGTTGTACAAAGTCAATTATGAACTATGATGAATGTACATTACTGAATGAGTAGACAATATAATTTCAACTTACCTCAGTAAACTTAGTAAGTACTTGGTTTAGTGTAGCAACATCTGGGATGAAAAGCATACTAGTGGTTTCAGCGCTGACATCAGATTTCACTTCAGCCTCCAGTTTCTCATTATCTGTTGAAGTTTAAAAAAATGTCACAATGTGTCACAAATGTTCATCTGCCTTTTCTCATCAGACAACAGGATAGGAAGGAAATTACTCTCACCATATTTAAATACAATTGCTTGTTCAGAGCTTGCATGAGGCAGTTTGAGATCAGTCTTTAGCTCCAACATCAGCTCCTCGTCTCTGTGAAGATGAGCTGCAGTCTTGAGGGTAACTTCTGGCATAACAAACTGAAGTTCCAGGTTTGCGTCCTTCATTGCCTCAATTCTAAAAGAAGACAACATGTTGTTTGTGGACATTCAAACTAAATCAATGAATACTTAATATTATTAAACATGGTTAACTATAATGATATATTATTCTTACTTTCCCAAAGCAATAACTGAGGCCTCTGGAAGGCCATTGTGAATGAAGTCAATCTGGACAGAGTGTGTGGCCTTGCCCTTGGTTTCGGGGTCAACAGAGCCAAGCCTCAGGCCAACCTCCAGGTCATAGTCGGGGATCTGGAGATCAGCATCAATGGTGTACTTCTGCCTGTTGAACTGTACAGTTGCAATGGCCTCAGAAGCTGCAGTTCCTGAAACAATACAAAAAATACAATATTTACCTTGAAAGCTGCAGCATACATTTAGTGTGGTACTGTACCTCCATTCACTACAAAGAGGTGTCAGTTTGTATTAGTTGGTAAGGCCATCATAATTACCTTCAGCCTTGAGAGTCAAAGTCACTTTGTCAGTCTTATCCTCATAGGAATGGTCAAGGTTGGCAACGTACTCAGAGACTTCACCAGTGGGATGAAGCTCAATTGCAAGCCTGAAGGAATAAAAAGAGTATATTAGACATTCAAAAAGAAATGATATCTAAAATACCTACTTACTAATTTTAAAAATCCACAATATATAAACTGAATTTTGTCCATGATCCTGCTTACTTGCTGTCACCAGTGAAAGGGAAGTAGGGAGCATCCTCCATTTGCATAGCGTTGGAATAGTGAAGAGCCGTGCAGTACTTCATGCCAGCAAAGAAAGGAGTGCATTCTGACACATCAACCAGGTCTCCTACAGCTGGGATGACCTTCGTCTCAGCACCATGCACAGACACCAGAGAATTGCTATTGTGCAAGGGAGGAAAGTTTGAGAATTACTTAATTTCCCTTATCTGTGTGCATTAATGTCTGCAATTTCTGCAACTACTGCAACTTCTGAAGCTGGTGAAACAAAGATACAAACTTACGTGAGGCTAATGAGCTTGGCTGGGCCCTGTGGGGCAGGAATGGTAAGCTTGATGTTGTTAGGAGCAATAGAAACCTTGGCCTTGAGGCCACTCTCATGGTAGATGCTGGTGTGCATTTCCAGACCAGACTGAACAAAGTCGGGGAAGTGGGCTCCAACCTCAGTCACAAACTCAATGCCAGCAGAGGGCATGAAAGCCACCTCACTCTGTGGATGAAAAAGGACATAATGGATTTGTGAGTGTAATGTGGAAGAAGAATTTTGTTGACCTATACTTAAGTATGAAGTGTCTTTACCATGTCCGCAGAAAGCTGAACTCCTCCCTTGATTCCAGGGGTGAAGGTACCAGACAGGGCCACCCTCAGGGGGACGCCAGGGCCAGTTGGCAGGTAGAACTCATTGTCCATGAAGATGTAGTGGGCAAACAGCTCATTGTCAGTGCTGGACAGCAGTCCGTTGATGAACTGAAAAACAGTTATGTCAACATATCAGCAAATGAGAATTGTTTGCCAGTTTCTGTACAATCTCTCTGCTTTGTTTGTGCTGTTGTTTTGTCACAAAACTCACTTCGGCAGGGAACATTCCCACGAGGTTGTCAGCCATCAGAAGAGCAGAGTAGGCCATGTTTTCAATATCCTTGGTCTTCAGGTAGCCAAGTTCCATTCCCAGCAGTCTCAGGTAAACCATGGCATCAGGGGCATCAAGACCCTTCAGGGTTCTGAACAGTTTTTGGATATTGCGGCTCAGTTCTTGAATGATGCTCTGGGAAACCTAGAAATGTTAAAATAAAAATGTGAATCCCATGGAAACCCTTCAATTTCCGGCTACTATTAAAATACAGTATGGGTGAAGTGGGTCTGTACCTGTCTCTTCTTCCTGTCATTTCTCAGTGCAGGGAGCAGGTTCATCATCACTTTTCTAACCTCCTCTGGCATCCTGTCAGCAGCATAATACATGGTCTTCAGCACAGTGTCAGGGAAGAATCCACTGGGACCAAACAGGGCATCCACACTTGGCTCAAAACCCTTGCCATCCAAACCAACCTGAAACACACATGAGACAGATATGTGGACTTTGTCAATTTGTTATTTTGTGAAATAAGTGAAATATTTGTAATTTAAGTTATAAGTTATTAGTATTTGAGTAATAAGTTCTTTTTCATAACATATCATTTTCATACCTCAAACATGTCCACGTTGTAGCCAAAGGCGTTCAGTGTCATTTCAAGCATGACCTCCTTAGGAAGATAGCTGGAGCCCTCAAAGATCATGTTTCCTTCCAGGGATCCCACCTTGTAGTTTCGGGAGAACTTCACAGGGTCCATGACGGTTCCAATCTCATTGCCCTCTAGGGCATCAAGGATCTTCTGTCGCAGCCTGTGCAGAGAAGGGAAAAATATTTGCTCAGCAAATGGGGCATCTCTTTTTTACCTCCGCCAAAGAGGTTATGTTTCCAGTAGCTTTGGTTTGTGTGTCTGTGTGTCTGTCTGTCTGTAAGCTTGTCTGTCAGCAGGAAAACAAAAAAAGTTATGAACGAATTTGGCTGAAATTCTGTGGATTTCTTAGAAATGACAAAAGGAACAAGTGAATACATTTTGGGGGACCCAGGATTTTTTAAAAAAAAAAAGATTATTCACCATTTCTAGATTATAATTTCATAAAATTAAATTCAACTTACTCCTGGGTCTCGGGTGCAGTGGAGCTCAGGATGTTGGACACATGAGAGATGACAAAGCTCTTGGCCTGCTGGTTCTCTTCAATTGGCAGAGCAGCAGCCAGCTGAGCCAGTTCAGAGGGCTGAGGGTCCTTCATGAGGATCAGGTAGGCAGCAACTCTCTTCTGCAGTGGGGCAGCACCGTCCAAAAGGACCTGCATGAGCACTTCTCTTCCCTGTAATGAACATTACAAATGAACGGGTTAACAATTAGCATTTGATATTATCATTATGACGCTACTTTCCCTGAGTTGGGAGGTTCAACGGGATGCTTACTTACCTCCTCAGGCAGAGTGGTCTGTCTGTAGGCCTGGATGGCAGCGAGCTGAACCTCTGGAGTAGCGGCAGGCTGGTTCACACACTGGATCACAGCAGATTTCAGGGCAGGGCTGGCAGCTCCCATAGCAGCAGCCATGTTGCCAATCACCTGTAAAGGGGAGAACAGTAGACAATTTTTAGTAAGTTAATTTTAGTAACTTAATTAGTAACAAATTAAATCTTTTTAGTGAATTTAAGAAACCTATTTATATTAACTAAACTTAGTAACTTAACAAAATTGTATTGTACTCTGCTGCCCTAATAGCTTATGGACCTAGATGACTTGACTCTATACGCCATGTTGTGTTTTGTGTTTCTTTAATGTGCATTTACATGTGGATTGTGGAGAAGTGTCATGCAAGACCAATTTCTGTGCAAACAGACAATTAAAAAGTTTATCTTATCTTATCTTAGATGCAAAGTGAGTCACACTCACACTCACGCATGTACTGTATTTGCTGTACAAATGGTGGCCGATTTCATATAGTAATGTTGTAACACTTCAACACACCTTGAGGGACATGAAAATGTGGTCCTGGTCACCAGTACAGTCTCCAATCTGCTCCAATGCAAAGTTAGCAACAGCTTCAATCTCGGGAGTAACTTTGCCTTCAGCCTGGTATAGTCTGTAGATGAGTACAAAACATATTAATCTCATATCTCAATCTTGAAGCCAGAAATGGCCAAAAAGGAAATTGACAGCAACTTACTTCTTGACAGCATTGCTGGCACCATAGAAGATGGGCTTGCTCTGCTTGAACTTGGCCATCTCCAGCATGTCACTGACGAGCTGGCGAGTAGGGTTTGGCATCAGACCCATGGCGTAGACGGTGGCATCGATCTCAATAGCACCGCTGTCGAAGGTCCTGATGATCTGCATGATGGCACTGTGGCATTCTGGGGTGCCGCACTGGAACAGAGCCTGGTAGGTCAAAGAGCGGGAGATTTCCAGAGCCTCGGGCACGCCAGCGTGGAGGGTCTCTGCAGAAAATGTGCGGATCATGCTGACGATTCTGTTGGCCAGGTGGGCTCTCTTGTGACCATCATCAGTCTTGGACAGACCAGCCAGTTCCCTCAGAAGGGCAAGAGCAGCGTCTTTGTCCTGAATGGGGCTCTTGTCAATGCTGGCATGTGGGTGCAGGGTCTGTTCATTCTCAAGTTCTGAAAATACACACATGAATAAAGTTGCATGATTACCTTTTCTTGTATTGTACATAGTCCTGGAACAGTCTCAATAATTCCTGGTCCAATCTCAACAGTCCTGTTGTGTATAATAGTGGCATTTTATATCAAATAGTTCTGTCTTGTAAAACCAATTTTAGTCAGACATGAAATTACTCAGAAATTCAACATTCAAAAGATGTATCATCCATGACAAGTAACATGAGTTGAAAGGCAACATGAAAGTAAATATCTTACTAGGGTCAAAGACTCTATCGTTGTACTCAGTCACTGCCAAAAGAGTGGCCTTCTGCTTGCTCACGTTGGTGACTCCAGATTTCCCCCTGTGTGAAGGAATGCAGTCAGGTTAGGTTACAGTCTGAATCCCCTGAACTCTCCTTCAAGATTTAAACGTCTGTATAAAGCAGGCTTGTACGAAATTCCGAATGGAAAGAATTTCAATTCAAAGTAATGTCATAATACAAACACTAGGTGGTGGTATTCTATGTCTTTTCAATGGGTGGTGTAGATTAAATTCAAAGAAATTCAAGGTAATGGCACCACCTAGTGTTCGTATTATGGCATTATTTTTAATTGAAATTCTTTCCATTTGGAATTTCATACAAGCCTGGTATAAAGTCTCTCTGACTTACTTGTGGGAGAAAGGCAGCAGGATGTGGTTCTCAATACATTCACCTCCAGTTGGGTGATGCTCAGCATTGTCAAACTGGTAGTTGCAAGTCTGGGTGCTTCTGATCAGCTGGGCAAGAGGGTAGTGCTGCATGAAGGAGAGGAAAAAAAGGAATTAAGTCTGATATTCAGTTCAATTGATTTCAAATTTTGTGAGATTTTTCTTTTTTTGTTGAAATATGACTTTTTTGTGTTTGTAGTTTTATAAACTCACCAATCCAGTGATGAGGGCCAGAGGGCTTGTGTAGTCACTCACTGGCCTGAAGTGATCGCACCTGGTCAGGTCACGTGTGAGGGTGACATCTGTGGCGATGTCCTCCCTGGCATTCACAGTGTAGTCGGTCTTACACAACCCAAAGATGGTGGGCTGGAGGACAAAAAAAGAGTCAATGTTTGAAATGCCATGCATGATAGGCATATCTGCCTTCTGGGCCCTCTCATCCATCAAACTATTATTCTATTACTTTATTTCATTTCTATAAAGTCATATGTATCACATATTGTAGCAAGACCAGTGTTGTCATGTTTAGTAAGGCAGGCTCTAGTTACTTGTAATTACATTCAATCTGGTAAACCCTCAGGTGTACCCCCATTTTCCAAAGTCTAGTGTGTGTCCTTCGAAGTGTGTCAGCCTTCGTAATCACGCTCAGTGATTGGATACTCTTTGGTGAACTCTGCGGAGTATCCAATCACTGGGCGTGACTAATAAGGCTGACACCATACCAAGGCTCAAACACTTGACATTGGGAAATGGTGACTGCCTCCAATTCCACCTAAATGGCTGCTTGTCATGTGATAAACCAACGTGACTTCTGTACCATTCTCTTGTTCCTCTCCTCCTCCAGGACAGGCACAGCAAAGCCGGAGATCATTCCCCTCTTGATGTTCAGGATGTTGACGGGCTCATCATCCTCGGGGAACAGCTTGATGATGTTGTCTCCTTCAACAACAACTTTCAGGGGGTTTCTGTTTAGGAAGCATTGCAATGGATTTTTAACAACTGTCTGATAAGACACATACACACATGCATGCAATCCAAGAGTCGATTGATGAACAGGCATAACAGAACAGGGCCCAGGAGGCCAAAGTTCACAAAGCCAAAGGGCCAGTCCAAATTAAACCCCCACCACCCCCCACATGCGCACATACACACGCATGCACACACACACACACATAGTCAATCCCTCCTCTCTCAAAGTGTTAACTCAGTTCATTTGTAAATTATTTGTACATTCATCACGCATCATTCATCAGTCATCGTAGATTATTATTGCAGATGAATGCTTACTTCTCCATAGCAGCCTTGAATGCATCAGCAGTAGCTGCTGGGACAAAGGTTGGGTTGCCTGCATCATCAAAGTCCGCGACTTCACTGAGCGTGCACTCAGTGGTACGGACGATGTAGTGGCAGGGGCCTGGGACCTCAATCTCCACCTGCGTGGAAAAGCAGTGCATTAGGATCAAAAGTTGACCTTGCCCTCATGCTCAGATTTTTTTTTATTAACTTTGCTTGAAACATTATGTTGGCTAACATAAGACACATTTTACTACCCAAATGTTACCGGTGAGCTATAATATTGCACATATAAATGTAAAATTCAGAATGTAATGGGGGTTAGGTGTGTCAAGTCGGTCACTGGCACATAAGCTCGAGCTGCTTTTAACTTTTTAAACTTTTTACCACAGTATCATTACAATTACACATTCTTTAGCCCATCCATATCCATAATGGAGACATGGGGAAACAGCAGTGGCAAAAAGCACAACAATAATCCAGTAATACTGATGCTACATCTGCACTGCAATTGACATTGCATACCTTGCAGCTGCCCTTGGGTCCATTGACGGCTCCATTGAGGAAGTTCAGGGACTCGGCTTCATACAGGTATTCATACTTGTGGAAGGGCTTGTACCTCTGGGCCACTAGAGGGAGAGGAGAGCAGTCAGATGTGCTCCACAATACAAGGGTTCAGAATCCACTCTTTTAATCTCAGCAAAATGCCTGTTGTTATTGAAGTAAAGGTCTGTGTATGGGTGTGTGTGTGTGGGGGGGGGTGTAAACATCTCTGAAACTATCTATTTACAGAAATCATCATGGTTCAATCAGATCTTGAGTGCTTCTATGTCACAGCCTGCAAACAACGGGCCTTATCGTATCGTACTAAAAGTATACAGATAACGAGATCAGATATCCAGAATTAAGTGTCAGTAAGACCGAGGATGGAATTACAACTATGAAACAAAGGTCCCAACGTAATGTAAATGGATGCATGCAATAGGATGTGAACCATGGGTGAATGACAGTATTTGGTAGTGCACTCCAGCTTTTGGAGCTGGACCCAGGACAAAGTCATCTGACAGGGCCCCCAACCCAATACAGACAACATAATGGGGACCCAATTCTGGGCCCCCTATCTCTCTGGGCCCGGGACAACATACCCGTTTGTCCCCCCCTGTCGGTGGCCGTGAGTGCACTATCAACATGCTTTACTAATTATTTGAGCAGACTTACTCAGGCATGATGCTCCTTCTTCATCATCAGCATCTGAAGAATGAGGAAAAGAAACAGAAATACAATTAACCCCTTAGCGCAGAGCCTATGGTATAACCTTATTGTCACCAAAACTGTAATGGCTATGTCTCAATCTGTTACTTAAGGCCCTCTGCAATGTCATGCAATGTTAATATGATGTAGTTGAGTGTTTTCAGCAAATAGTGAATAGGCCCCATCTGCGCTTTAAGGTGCTGTTTCCACATAGCAGGATATTTTTTTAGCAGGGTATTTGTTTCTCCTGTTCAGGTGTAAACGCAACATGTGGATAAAAAGAAATCCTCCATTGTAACAAATGCGTTTCAGCCCCCTAAACAGGATATTTTTTTCTCCTGCTTTTATACCTGGATTTTAAATATCTGCTACGTGGAAACGGAAGGCCAAAACCAATGCAAAACCAATACAAGCAGGAGAAAAAAATATCCACATATAAAAATATCCAGCTACGTGTAAACAGCACCTAAGGCTACAAAGGTATCAGCCCACCACACCAGACTAACATCCAAACAACGATTACTACAATAGATGGCAGAGTCACTAAACTAAAAAGGGTTTCCAAGAACTTAAAACATGAACATAAAAAAGGCAGCACTGTTTTACTTTTCCACTTTACAATCCTACTTGTCTGAAGTTGATGAAGACAATACTATGAATGTTACATTGGCCCTAAGTTTAATTGTCTGTCATAAATATTCTCCCAAGTCTGAATACATTCTCGAAATTTGAGGGGAAACTCCAAAGCAAAAAAAAGAGCAGAGGATTATTTTTTTGAATTTGTAGTGTCAGTGGATCACAATGCACACCACTGAAGGATATTTAACAATGCAGTTTTGTGTTAAATAAAAAGTAGAGAGGACTTGAGTGCTTTAGCTGTGGAAGATGAGGTAGGCCTACTTACGTGCCAATGCAGCAGCGCTGAGGAGCAGCACGAGGCAGAGCTTTGCGTCCCCCATGATGGGTTGGATGAAGCTCTCTCTCTTCCTGTGGGTGAGTACTCAGCCGAGACTGCTTGGCCTCCACCACAGAGGCACTTTTATACCACCCCACTGTGGTAACACCAAGACAGAGGGGAGGGGAGGCCCCTGCTGCGGGTTGGGGAAGAGTAGAGGCCGCCTTGACTCCAAAGTCCACACCGCCTGCCTTGATGGCAGGACAAAGGGGACCCATTTGTATTGAATAAAACTCTATAACATAATGCACATTTTTAAAGTCATTTTTCAATGATTTCGATGCTTATGGATAATGCAAATTTTAAGTAGTTTTTCAATTGAATTTTTAAAATGATTGTGATGCTTACAGACTGTAGTAAATTTATAACACAACAATGGAGGATCCCCAAACAATGGTTGGTGACATTAGGCTCGCATTATTTATGACATTTAGAAAAATATGAAGACCAGTGGTGCAGACCAGCTTTCATAAATGTTTGCTGCTGTTCCGTGAGAGAAATATTGCGTAGGCATGCAGCTATCACAACAGCTTGTATGGCTTTTTATTATTGTATCTATAGTATGCCTGCATGTGCAGTGTGTATATGTATTTGTACATGTGTGAATTGCATGTGAGAACAAATACCACTAAAAATTGGTGACATTAATGTTTCTTCTAGTCATTGTTTGGCAACAACTTGGCTAATTGGTTTGCATCAAAGCCAAGACCAAGTAATATGTGCCAATGCCAGGACAAAGTTTATGTGGCATTGCCAAAACATCTGTGCCAATTTACCAATCCAGAAATGGGTCATATACGTAGTTGTTCTGTACCCGTGGCGTGGCAGCTGAGAGTTTTGACCCAGTGGTGTAGTCTTCTTTCTTGTAGTGGGTATACTGTATATTCAAGCATTTTTAAGGTGGGTATACTGTATTTATTTGTGATATTCTAAATAATGGATCAATCAATTTTAAGTGGGTATACTGCATATACCTGCGTTCTACGTAGACTACACCACTGCTTTGACCGGGCCCTGGACAGAATCATCTGAAAAGCCGCCCTTCTCAATACATACAATGTAATGGGGCCCCTGATCCCTTTGACCCCATCGTCGGCGGACCTGCCTGTACGGGCGCGTGCTTCTACAGCACCTTAGACTTGCATGACATAACCAATACAGTGGCTCAACCATGCAAAAAGACAGGCAAAACAATGAGGCCGTGTACACATCAGGACATTCACATGTGTAGTTATCTCTGGGTAATATAGTGTTGGAAATGAGCTAAACTTCTTGCTGTCATTATTCCTGCAGATTTCCCAGCAGTATACTAGTCTAGTTTATTCTAAGATGTTAAGCAAGGTGATATCTCTGGCAATCAGGACTGAACTCTGATGTAATTAAAGCTCTCTCTCTCTCTCTCTATTTGTGTGTGTGTGTGTGTGTGTGTGTGTGTGTGTGTGTGTGTGTGTGTGTGTGTGTGTGTGTGTGTGTGTGTGTGTGTGTGTGTGTGTGTGTGTGTGGATTCGCACTGTGTGTGCAGACCAAGGTACAGCTGGTGGATCAATGCGTGATTGCAAGTCCCGGTCACTGATCTCTGAATCAAAGTTGCACTGTAGCCAAGGACCACTGAGCACAGCACAGAGATAGCTAGATTACCTGACAGAGGAGGCCTGCGTGAAGACACTAAGAAACACAAAGACATATGGCCAATAGGTATAAAGATACTGAAAAAAACAGTGTTAGTTGTACTTTGAGAGTTTGTCTAGCATTTTCTAGAGTGTATTTTGTCCCAGAATACCCTCAAAGTGTTGAATTAAGACTAAATTGTTTATTGTGCTCACACAGATAAATAAGTGCACACTGTAAACACATGTATACAGATGCAAGTTACAAGATACTAGATGCAAAGGTACAAGTTGCAGAAATAGTATGCAAGATCAGAGTTATGTATGCACGCTTCCTATTTGCAACTGGTAGGAAAAACTGCTCTCTCAATGCTTATAGCATTATATTTTATTCGCAACCAAAATGACGTTGTATCTCTGAAGTGGAGCGCTCTTATCCCCTTTTTCCATTATTTCCAACCGAACATGTCAATAGCCTTTGGAAAAAATGTGCAGATTCTACTCTGAAACATACACTGTATAGGTTGCAGCATACAGGTTTTAAAGAGGGCGTTCTTTGCTTCCTCTGCCTGGCACCTGTCTGTCACTTAAAACCCCTTAGAGGGCTGGTGATTACTTGCAGGCCTTTCTACAAGGGTGTACAACCAAGTGGGTTAAATCAAAATAATCAGGAGAAATGAGACTCTCACACAGATAGTGACATCATGAAATTTGACCAATCAGCAGTGGCATGGAGCCTGTCAAACTTGGAAGCTAAGGCTTAATCTCAAATGGTGCACTTGTGCACTTTAGTGTTCATGTTTCAGTGTGTATCCCGTATTAGTTACGCACGAAACATAGTGCCTGAAGTGCACAAGTGCGCCATTTGAGATCCAGCCTAAGTCAGTGGCCTGCGTTGCATTTAGAACGGTTGCACTACAGCAACACAGGCAGGGAATGAGCATTCTCTAAAACCTGGCAGCCACTACTTGATAAATGGTCAGAAACGCAGGCCACTGACTCCTAGCTCCTGAGCTCTCCTTATCCTCTTTTTCTCATTGTCACAGTCTTTTCACTGTCCTACCTCTATACCTTATTTTAGTTAGCTCTTTTCTCTCTCTCTCTCTCTCTCTCTCTCTCTCTCTCTCTCTCTCTCTCTCTCTCTCTCTCTCTCACTCTCTCTCTCCTTTGTGTTCTTCCAGTTGCATGTTGTGTGGGGTGGGGGGTTGGCTGGGATTGTTTTGTTGTTCCTTATGTATAAAACTTAAACAAAATACGAAGGAATATGTGGTATATTGAAATCTTGTAAAATGTCTATTTCCTTCAATAAACATTATTCAAAAAAAAAAAGAAAAAAAAGATTTGTGTGCCCTATAAAGAGTTAAAATGACACTGTCCCATTTTTGGAAATATGATGATTTTACACCTCCCCTTCAGTTAAATGATTGAGTTCTACCTTTCTTCTGTACTTCCTGCCGTTCTCTGAGTATGGCAGTGCAATTTTTACCTCCAAGCTAGCAATCAACATTGAGTCATATGAGACCAGCTTGCAGCTAACTGGTCTCATAGGACTCAATGTTAACTGCTAGCTTAGGGGTAAAAAATTGCACTGCAATACTCAGAGAGCAGTTGAAAGTACAGGAGAAAAGTAAAACTCAATCATTTAATTCAAGGAGAGGTGTAAAATCATCTTATTTCCAAAAATGGGACAGTATCACTTTAAGCTACTCTACATCTTTGCACCTCTCCCTTTCCCCCACTCTCGTCTCACCTCCTTAATGGTGAAGCGGTTATGTGTTTTAATGGTACACTGACAGACAGAGTGATGACACAAAAGTCACTGGCAGTGTTGCCAGATGTGTCTGATCAAATCCCGCCCAATAGGTTCTCAAAAACCGCCAAAATGCGCTAAATTCTGCCCAAATTCAACAAATTACATTGACTTCTATGGGCCCAAAACGTCTGAAAGAACCGCCAAATGGCCAATTTTTCCCGTTTTCACCCGCAAACGCTCATCCCAAGTAGCCCAATTGGGCGGGCACCTGCCCATTCTGGCAACACTGGTCATTGGGTGTAAACGAGTTGTGTGTGTATATATACACAGCATGTGCGGCCGCTCACCCCCAACCCCATGTGCCATGGCCAAGAGAGCCCAGCGAGCAATGAGCCAGATGCTAAAGGTCTCTGGCAAGCAGCACGCGCCACCTCAATGACCCCTGCCTGCAGCTGCAGCCTGCATCATTGCAGGCAGCTTGGTAGACAGTGTTGCCAGATTGGGCTGTTTCCCGCCCAATTGGGCTGCTTAGGATGACCGTGTGCGGGTAGAAATGACATTTAGCAGAAAAACCCGCCCAACTTTTGCCATTGACATCAGTAAAATTGGGCAGAATTTTGTGCTTCTAGGCGGGTTTTGAGCATTTTTTGGGCTGGAAATCATCAGCCTCATCTGGCAACCCTGTTGGTAGAGGAGCCAGGTGGGAAATACATAGCCTTCAGACGAATGGTCAATCATGTGCTGCAATGTGCAGTTACATGCCTTGTTCAAGTGCAACTTAGCAATTAAATGTTCTGCAGTGTTAGATTCAGGTGAGTGTTTTAAGTAGATACCATTACAGGTTCTAAAGCCATTTCTAAAGCATTTCCGTAAAATCAGTAGGATATACACATAGGCTATGCAATGCCTTATATTCATGAATTCATCATTTGTGTCATTCATATCATTCACTCATCATTCATATCATGTGTTATGGCGGAAAGCAGCAAGACGGTGCAAGACATTGCAAGCCATACAGTAGAAGGTCATCTCTTCTGAGTCGCTTTCAGAGAGCAGACATGTTTGTGCACCAGCCTGGCCTCTTTTAGTGGGTGTGTGTGTGTGTGGGGGTGGGTTGTGTTGGGGTTAGTGTCTGTTGGAGTGGATTGGGAATGGTTGTAGGGTTAATGTAGCCTAGAAATCTAGACGCCCCTAGCGACCGCAAATTGAATTTGCTCCCGGGGGCAGTCTAGCGGACCCCGGTCGTTTTGCGAGGCTGAAAGTTATCCGATGACAGGGCCAATCAAATCGCGAGGGGGGCCGGGCTACTTAGTAAACAGGAAACTTTCTAAGAAGAAGCATGGTGTCCGTCCGTGCTACGTACAGCACGAAAGTGCACTTAATTTAAAAAGCCTGGATGATAATACATTTCGTGTCTGACATGGATTGATGTAATAATACACCATGAACTTATCGGACACAAATAGATCACAACACAATACCATTTGATCATTCGATATTTTAAACTAGCTCGGTAAGCTAACTTGAGCATTTTACAGGACCAGATAGTCACACGCTATTATCAGACCACTACTGTAGGTGTAGAATGAAATTGCTGCCCCAATTTCTAATAAGACACATGCCATTAAAAACGAGACATTTGGGAGCTTTGAAAGTCTTTGAGTAGCTTACTAAATAGATGGGAATGGCATAGTCTACCAAGCTAGTGGCTAGCTAACCTGTTGTCAATAACACAGAGCTAGGTATCCAGTCTTAATATAACCATTTAACAAGCCCCAAATGGCTCAACATTTCGCTGGTTGATCAAGGAGGGCCATGTGGTTGAAAACGAGGCATTTTTGAACTGTATAAGTGAAAACACGATTTATTAGGACACTTGTTTGTGGCTGTGGTCATCACATGCATTCACTGCTACGACGGCTCGAATTTGCCGCTCCACCTACAAAGGGGCCCTCGCTGGCTAGCTAACCTGTCGCCAATAACACAGAGCTAGGTATCCAGCCTTGTATTATATGCCTGCCCCAAATTGTAATAAGATCCATGTCATTAAAAACGAGACATTTGGGAGCTTTGAAAGTCTGTAAGTCGCTTACTAAATAGATGGGAATGACACCTAGAGTCTACCGAGCTAGCGGCTAGCCAATCTGTCGTCAATTACACAGAGCTAATATCCAGCCGTGTATTAGTTATGGGTATACAGCTAGCTAGCTAACACCGAACATGCCATGTTGACAACAATCATAAATATAACCATTTAACAAGCCCCAAATTGCTCAACATTTCGCTGGATGATCAAGAAGGGCCGTGTGGTTGAAAACGAGGCATTTTTGAAAACACGATTTATTAGGAAACTTGTTTGTGGCTGTGGTGATCACACGCATTCACTTCTACGACGGCAGGAAGAGTTGCCGCTTCACAAGACAGCTGTGACGTTACACAGAAGTGTGTGGGGATTGGTTGTTTGCCATCCAATTGCGTGGCGTTGAGTGCTGAAGCAACCGTTTATCCCGCCCACACTGCTGCCCAGCCCTCCTAGACCCTGGTACAGCTTTTTGCTGTACGGGTCTGGCTCGCTAGGCTAGGGTTAATGGTGATTTGTTTTACTGCGTGACGTTAACTGACCAATTTGGGTGAGGTCTGGGTGTGGTTACAAATCTCCTTGTCGCTCTTGCCTATGCTCTAATCCAGTCTCCCCTATTTACTTGGCAGCCTCTTTTCGGTTTCATTCCTCCAATCTCTCTCTCCCTCTCTCCCTTTCTCTCTCTCCCTTTTCAGGTTCGGTTTTATCAGCCATTCTGATAGGAAGGATAATCAGTGTCAGTGTCATCACTGTCCTCAGAGGCAAGCTGAAATGTAATGGTCAACATGTCACATCTGAAGCCTAGTGTCAGTCGGCGCTCGTTAGCGCTGACGAGCTAGAAGATAGCCCATCCCTGCCCCCACGGAGAGCCATTAAGGGTCAAACATACCAAAGCCAAACGGAACGGCCGCGGGACGAACACGTTCTTTCTGCTTAATTTCGGCCGGTGTGTTTTTCTCTGCCTTTCACACTGACAGCGTCGGCGTGTGCGGCCAGTCCTGTTCAAAACCCCCCCACAGCCAAAGTAAGCGTGCTACTTTGCCATTCATTTGAATGAGACACCGCCGGTCGCCGGCGTGAAAAATATGCTCGAGTTCTATTTTCCAAATGCAGCGTGGCGCTGACGCCCGCGCCGCTGACGCCCGACTACCGCTGGTTGGTGTGTAAGGACAGATATGTTTCAATGTGTTTTCACCGACGCGACCATTCCGCGACGCTTTACCGCCCTAGTGTGTAAGACCCCTTATTGTTAGAACATCATCACCCACCCCACCCCAACCCCCTCTGCCCCCCCATATTTCAGAACAGGGATACAGAAAAAACAATTACTTTAAGGTCATGGAAATCTAATATCATATTAGTGACATGTACACATGTGAACTGAATTTTGAAATGAAATTGCGGTGACACTTAACTTCACCCTTACGCTTGACATAACAGTGTCATAATAGTGACAAAACAGTGTCATGACACAGTCATGGACGAGTCATAAACAGCATGTCAATGACTACGTTTACATGCCTTTTTGAATTCCGAATTAATAATTCTGAATTAAATAATTCCATCGAGTTCACTTTGATATTTCATTTAATTCTGAATAATGAAGCGCTTAAGCTTACATGATGTTTTCAAAGCTGAATTAAGCTTCATTTGGAATTAAAGTGAGTTAATTCTGAATTAAATGTCTCATGTAGATGTAGCCACTGTCATAAACGCTTTATGGTCATGAAAGGTTGACATTGTTTGGGCTGTCTTTACCATTGCCAAATGTCTCTTAATGACAGCATTCAGAAAATGTTTATGACAGTGACGTAATATTTATGACGTGTGTGATTGTGTTTCGACACTGTTATGGCGCTGTCACGTCATACGTATGAGGCTGACCTCAAGTAAAGTGTTACCGAAATTGCCGTGCATGTTACCTACATTTCAGATGAAACCCGCATTTCATTGCAGCAAGGTAGAAGCCGTTTTAAGTAGACCTACATCGTGTTCAAAAAAGAATGTCTTTGCATTCATCAAGTTCCATTTCCTGCAGTAATAATTCATTGATCCCTGATATGGAACAAGAATACATGCAGGACTGGAGCTGTACAGTATCGTGTGACATGCACCAGGTTGTCAATCTGGCCTGTCTGCATTGCCCATAGTGAAGTACTTGTACACATTATGGGTCTTACACACCAGGGCGGTAAAGCGTTGCGGAATGGCCGCGTTTTTTACCGGCGTCGGTCTAAATACATTGGAACATATCTGTCCTTACACACCAACCGGCGGCAGTCGAGCGTCAGCAGCGCGGGAGCCGCGTTTAGAAAACAGAACTCGAGCGTAATTTTCACGCCGGCGACCGGCGGTGTCTCATTCAAATGAATGGCAAAGTAGCATGCTAGCTTTGGCTGTGGGGAGGGTTTTGAACAGGACTGGCCGCGCACGCCGACGCTGTCAGTGTGAAAAGCAGAGAAAAACATGCCAGCCAAAACTAAGCAGAAAGACCGCATTCGTCCCGGGACCGTTCCGTTCCGCCTTGGTATGTTTTGGCCCTTATTTTGTACCTGTTTGCACACATTCTTAGGCAACCGTGGCCTATAGGCTAGGGAAGTGATCCTAAGATCAAAGGGTTTCAGGTTCTAACCCTTTTCTCTCCCTACACCTTCCTCCATGACTGAAGTGTCCGTGAGCAAGGTACCTTTCCCCACATTCCTCCAGGGACTGAAACCAATCCCCTGCAAATAACTGTAAGTCGCTTGGGATTTTTTTTTAAAGTGCAATGCAATGTAATGTAATGCACCCTGTAACCTTAAAATGGCTAGCCAGTTGGTCTTTTCTACCATCCAAACTGACTTTTCAACAGCATTTGGCCGGTTGGCTGGTGTTAATTTAGAGCCTTGAATGTGTTTAGACTGTAAGTTGGCTGATGGCCTACTTTCTTGGTAGTCCTGATAGCATTCATGTAAAATCAGGTTTACAATTGTGATTAGTGTTATGCAATCAAGTGATATGATCAAAGTGCTCTCGTGTGCTGATAAGAGACGGACTAGACTTTATTTAATGACATGCCTCTTAATCAGTGTTGCCAGATGGGCTACTTAGGATGGCCATCTGTGGGTAAAAGCGGGAAAAATTGGCCGTTTTGTGTCCACAGAAGTCAATGCAATTTGCTGAAATTGGGCGGATTTTAACGCATTTTGGGCGATTTTTGAGAACCTTTTGGACAACACTATATTTTTTTATCTAAATGATTTTTCAACTTGATAATTTTTCATCTCACACTATTTGTGTAAAGAGTTTAGAACATAAAAGAAACTGCAATATAATCACAGATTTAAATCCCTTTGCGACCATTATCAAGCATTCTTCTTTCAAGCATTTATACATGAGACAAGTACCAGTGGCATTTTAAAACTGAATTCCATGAATCAGGTGAAAGAAAAAAGTGTTTTTTTTTATTATTATTCTCGCTGAACTTGGTGCCTCACGTGCCCCACGTGAGTCATGGTTTACACACAACAAAGCAAAACTGTCCACCAGTGTTGCCAGATTGGGTGGTTACCCGTCCAATTGGGCTACTTGGGATGGGTCTGCGGGTAAAAACGGGAAAAATGGTCCATTTGGCGTTTTTTTCCTGCCGTTTTGTGCCCCTATAAATCAATGCAATTTGTTGAAATTGGGCGGAATTTAGGGCAGTTTGGCTGTTTTTGAGAACCTTTTGTGAGTGGGATTTCATCAGACACATCTGGCAATACTGCTGTCCACCCATTCAGCCAAGGGACAAGGTCGATGGAATAGTCTTTGGCTGGGACTGCTAGTGCTGTTGTGGTGGGTTTGAATGTTGCAAAGCTTGGCCAGTGTGAACACTGCTGTTGCTGTATGTTGTCAGCATCTATTTTCAGACAAGTTGAGAAATATTCAGTTTACAGAGTTATGCAACTATATTCGCAAAACAAACACACACCATATTAAGAATGAAAAAAAGAGTTAACATGACTGTGAGCAAACCAGATACTGCCACCATTTTGTTTCAAATTCCTCACAAGTAAGTGCGTTCATTGAGTTTGATAGGTTCTCCGTTTGGAGCAGACATTACGTATATACAATATATTCTATATACGTATGTCGCATTATGTGTGTATAGATAGTGTACTGAATTCCTGCAATGTAACTACATGTCTGTAAATGAGCACAGTTACATGCGAGGAATATTCCACTTGCAGAACGCTGTTTCACAAATACAAACAGAATATTCCAGAACTTGTTTTAAAGCAAATACTCTATGCATGTAACTGCAGTCCTCCTTCGGCTCCTCCTCCTCCTCCTATTTCTCCTCCACCTCTCCAGTCTTTGTGCTCAGCAGGAAAGTATTTTTTTGCGTTTTCTGGCACTTCTATCACCTCTGCAAACATTGGGTAACAACATCCAGCTACATTGGACTACCCCTCCTCCTCCTCCTCCTCCTCCTCCTATTTCTCCTCCACCTCTCCAGTCTTTGTGCTCAGCAGGAAAGTATTTTTTTGCGTTTTCTGGCACTTCTGGCACTTCTATCACCTCTGCAAACATTGGGTAACAACATCCAGCTACATTGGACTACCCCTCCTCCTCCTCCTCCTCCTCCTCCTATTTCTCCTCCACCTCTCCAGTCTTTGTGCTCAGCAGGAAAGTATTTTTTTGCGTTTTCTGGCACTTCTATCACCTCTGCAAACATTGGGTAACAACATCCAGCTACATTGGACTACCACTTCAACTTGGACCTGACGCATACAGTACGTAGCCTATCACCATGTTCTGCACACAGCATGACCCCCTGGGGACCACTGTACATGGTTGATAACACCATCCCTTTATTGGAGTTTCGCTCTCCCCTACCCTTGTCCATGAGGGGAAAAAAGAATAGGCCCAAATTCTAACAACAAATCGCATGCAGGTTTACAGTCTTCCACTAAATAATGATCTCTGGTAAATGAAGGGACAGGGATATGGAGCGAGAGGTGTGGGAACTCTGAAATGAGGTGATTAGCTTAATATCAGTTTAAGTGATAAGCGTAAGTCTACAGTGTATCTCGCATGTTCACATCTCCCATGGAAAACAACAGCTTAACAAATCGTGTTGCTCTTCTAGATTCCAGTGACGATGTGCAAAAGATGACTGATTCAGTTATATATATGAAGAGCTCTTTTCCAAAATGTGATATATCCATGTCATAGAATGTTGGGAAATTAAATATATATATTCATATATATATAACTGAATCAGCCATATATATATACGTGTATGTGGGTTCGGAATCACATAAAGTGATAGTCTCCTCCCATAATGTAGGTGTATGACTGTGAAGACAGACAGGGCACAGGGCAGAAGACACAGATAGGGCACAGACAGGGCACAGGACAGGGCAGGAGACACAGACAGGGCACAGGGCAGGGCACAGGACAGAAGACACAGACAGGGCACAGGACAGGGCAGGGCACAGGACAGAAGACACAGACAGGACAGGGCACAGGGCAGGGCACAGGACAGGGCACAGGACAGGGCACAGGACAGAAGACAGACAGGGCACAGGACAGGGCACAGACAGGGCTGCTGACAGCTTTGACCAGGCCCAGGACACATCATCCAAAAGGGCTCCCATCTCAATAATACATGCAATGTAATGGGGTGCCAAGCCTGGCCCACACCCTCCCTGGGCCCAGGACAATCTATCCGTTTGTCTCAGGAAAACCTATACAACCCCCCCCCCCCACACACACACACGCACGCGCACGCACGCACGCACACACACACACACACACACACACACACACACACACACACACACACACACACACACACACACACACCACCCTGTTGGCAGGTCTACACAGACAGATCCTCCCCGACTGTACGTGCAGCTAAGACACACCTCAGGGCAGGCTCTCAACCTTTTTTGAGCAAATGCCCCCTTGACCTCATCACAAGCCTGACAACACCCTCCTCAGTATTAAAAAGTTAAATGTACTATTGACCCCCAATGGTAACTAAGCACCACCCCCTCTCAGCTGTATCCTTATCAACCCCAACCCCCCACCCCCCACCTAACGCTCCCTAACGCCCTGGGGGGGCTGTACAGTCGCCGTTGAGGAACACTACCTTAGGGCGATATAGCAGCAACAGGAGTTCAGAGGGTGCGTCGGTACAATCTCTGTGAGCAGAGTAGCAGAGTTCAACTCTGCATTGTCATCCAAGGTGGTGATGACAGTGTCAACTGGAGACATTACCTAATCAGACCCTACACTCTAAAAAAATTTCCCTGCAAAATAACGGCAGTTACTGGCAATTATATTTACCTGTAATTCTACTGTTATTTCACACCAAAAATCAAATACAGCTCATTGCTGTTTAATGTATCACAGTATATAACATTTTTTCAGCAGCAATTGAACTGTTAAATAACAGTACTCTACGGAAAAATAACGGTACATTTCAGTTAAAGAGTTGAATTGTACTGTGTGATGACAGGCCATGGTGTGTCATGAATATGGCCATGGCAACTTCCCACCCCACCCATCATTCTCCATAACTGTGGTACCCTGGCCACGTTACCACCCCACCCTCCCATCGTTCACCATGACTGGAGTGCCTTGAGCATGATACTATGGAGCTATGCTGTATTGAGAAAATGGTTTGCGGTGGTCCTTTGAAAGTGTGGGCATGAATAAAATTTCAGAGTACGCAGTGCTATGTTACAATGATAGTGTGCAAGGTGGGCTTTTTACTGTATCTCTTGATGAGCCAATGATGAATATAGCATTGGTCAGTCTTTAAAAAATATATTTTACACCAAGTAGCACAGCAAACAAGCAGCACTACAAGCTAGCTCTCAAAGCAATGCCTAATTTGCAGCAGGCACATTATATGCAACAATGCCACAAATGATGCCACATACAGCAAGCTTTCACAAAGAGGAAAGTGTGCAAGCATGTAAGCAAGCTTGTAGGCAAGCTTGTAGGCAAACAAGTGCTATGCTGTGCCATGCAGGCCAGCCAGCAGGCAGGCAAGCAACTGAAGTGTTGATAGTCCAGATTTATATACAGGTGCAAGAGTACCATGTGACCAGAGTCATCAGGCCCTTGGCAGGTGACGCCCGTAATTGAATAATGGCATAACAGCCCTACTCAGGTGAGGCCAGGCACTGATTAGCAGATTGGTTTAGATGGGGCTGCTTGTTGCAAGAGTGTTACAAGTTCTTAAAATGTTTCAGCCATTCACACTTTCATCACTATCAAAATGCATGTGCTACTCACACTTTGCTGCATCAAGCACTTTTTAAGTATTGTAGTTTCCTTAGTAATTGTTTCATCATGCTTGATAGTATCAGATAATCTTTAACTAGTCAGAATGACTTCATTTCTTCAGGTGGTATTGAAGTTTGATGGTGATCACGGACAAGTGGAGGATGAATGGGTTTCAATGGTGCTGCCTAAAATAACTTGTTATTTTCTAGAGATGCACCGGATCCGGTTCCGGTTCCGGATCCGTCAGGATAATAGAGTTTTTCACAGGGTCCGGGTCTGGCAGGATCTTAAGCAGTGGATCCGGTATCCGGCATGTTACCTAAAAATCAGGGTCTGGTGCATGTCTAGCCTAGGCTTTTCAGTCTTTCACAACCCCAATCACTGCATGGAGTGAAATCCCTTTGGAAGCGGCTATTGCAGGCAGTGTGGCAATAAGCCAATGAGTCTAAAAAATAGTTTGCGCCAACGTAATAAAAAGGGCCCACGTGTGCGAGTAGACTATATGTTTCGACCCTTTTGTAGGATCCGGTATCCGGTTCCGGATCCGGCAGGATCTTATTCAGTGGATCTGGTATCCGGCAGGATCCTAAAAATCAGGATCCGGTGCATCTCTAGTTTTTTCCACAACGGCGAATACTGCTATTGTGCAGTACTTACTGTTTATGCTCAATATGTGACTCAAAGTAATATTTTCACAGTAGTTGTCTGTTTTTTCGAAAAACAGTAGAATGCTGTTGCAGAATTGCCGTAAATAAACAGCTATTTGTTACAGTGTAGCATATCCTAGCCTTTAAAGTCATTAGACTGTGGGGAGATAAGACGACACAATCCTGACCTGGATCTGCACCCAAGCCAGTTCGCAATGAGGTTATCAGGGCACTGTGCAGGTACAGTGTGTAGATTAAGGACCATGTGTACACTGAATGGTAGGACTTGTGAGTGAGTGAATTAAATTGGAAGTCTACAATGGATGGTCATCCTTGTCCTCAGATACAGTATTCCTTGATGCTTACCTTGAGATTTCACTCACATGAATGGCTTGCCAAGTCATGTAGCACTTGTTTAAAAAAAACAAAACAAAAAAACAATGATTTATCCATGAGTAATATTCAACATATAGGCCTACCTGAAGAAAACCTATACTATCAAATTATTTATCATATAAATTTGTATTTATAAAATGAAATTGTTTCATAATAATAATAATACTTTCGTTTTATATGGTGCCTTTCAAAACACCCAAGGTCGGTTAATTTGGTATCTGTGTCGGAATGTGTGTATGTGTCTGTGTCTGTGTGTGCATACATCTGCGTAGGTACGTGCTTGTGGAACTAGAAGCCAAAAGCCAGCATGGAGTTCTAATGGAGATATTTGTCCAGTGCACACATAAAATCAAGTCATGTTGTGGTCAGTTGACCTTTCATACTAGTCACATGATCATGATAAAGTCTTACACAAGAAAGTCTACAAGACCGTCCATTCTCCTATTTGTGAGTAAAAGTCAGCATTTAAACCCTTAAAAAAACAAACATGAAGCTTCTGGAGAACAGATCAAGGTTAGTCACTAGTGACAGCTAAAATTAAACAGTCTTAATGCTATGGACCAACCAATATCCTCCACTTACATCACACTTGTACAGGGAAGCCCACAAGGTGAAGGGAAAAGGGGCTAGTTGTTCTAGGCCCATGGGGAAGGGGCCCCAAAATTGGGTCCCCATTTCATTGTATGAAGTGTGGGGGCTTTCAAATGACTTGTTATCAATGACACGGTCAGCAGTCAGCGGACCTGCACACATGTACGCCATCATGCTTAGGTTAGGACAATAAAAAACAAACCCTGAGAATCCCAGTTGTACCACTTGGTGCAATGCTGTAAGATAGCTGTCCATGTCATTGAGACCTCACTCATCAAGATTGCACTGTTGTTTAAAGGGCAGTCGTACTCTCAGTACAATGGTTGCATTGTGGGTTCTTGGCCAACAGAAACTGATAAGAGCTTCTGCGAGATGAACTGTACTCAGAAACAGAAGCCAGGGTCAAAGAATGCCAAACACTTCCAACACAAATGGCATTATGTTGCAATTTATTTAGGTTTTCAACCCCAACTGTCAGACAAAGAAAAACCTCCACGGGTGGTTGATTCAGGTTCAGTCAAAAGCCATAGCGCATAGGAAGGTGCGATATTTGGACCCCACCCAAAAACTCAGTATGCTACTTTTATTGTCCACACTGTATAATGGTTGACAGCCCTGGCCAGGTCAAAGCAGTCATTACAGAACCAACAGTTGTAAAAGAAATTGATAAGTCTACCTCTTGCTGAGACGTATAGTATGCAATTGCATAATGGTGGACATTGGGGCTTGAGCCAAACAAAAAAGTGTCAGCCACAGGTCCAAGTGAGGTTTATAGCCAGAGGCACATCTTGTCACCAGACGGGCCCCTAATCCACTAGATGGTGAACAACAGCTAACACTTTAAACTACAGTCAGAGGCGGACTTTACATTAGGCAAACCTAGGCAATTTCATAGGGCCCCGACCAAATCTGCCCTCCATAGGGGCCCCCGATAAACACACAAAACAAGAGGCCTGATCTTAATTTGTCACTAATGTAAAGTAATCAATGACATATAAAACAAAGGACAAAACACTAAAATACCACCCTTGCTCCTACCATGCCAATTGGTGACATGTGGGCCCCATGTTTATATTTTGCCTAGGGCCCCAAAATGGGTAGATCCGCCCTTGACTACAGTAGTGGTGATTTATTTTCAACGTTCAGTCCTTTGACTTTTTGCCCTGGGGGTCCACTCTGAACTGATCCCAGAATTACCTCTGCTTATGTCACCAGCAACATCATCCAGAGTCAGATGCACTCTTCTCACCCAATGTGAGGTGTTAAACAACCTTTGGTGAGCACAGCAGAGCTAGGTGGTTTGGATGCTTAAAGGGACAGTTTGGTCAATTTCAACATGCAGTTGTATTGCTCACGCTACCCTTGACTTGTCAGTACCTGGTGATGCCACATTTTTCGGCTCAGCCCTTTCCGAGATATGAGCAATTCTAATGGGGGCAGCGTTTGTTTACATTTTTAAAAAATGAAACATAGGCCAACTCCAAATATTTTCCCAAAAGGTACTGCTGTTTGTTAGTTGTCTGCTGATGTTTTATAACCTTTTGGATGTTTTTGGGAATAAATAAAAATGTTTTTTTGAAATGTAAACAAAGAGCTGCCCCCATTACAATGACCAGGATCTCGGAAACGGCTGAAGAAGAAGAAAAAAAATCTCAGGTACTGACAAGTCCAGGGTAGTGTGAGCATTACAACTGCATGTTGAAATTGACCAAACTGTCCCTTTAAACCAGCTAGTGCGCTATCTAGCGGGCCTGTCTAACAATGCAATCGAGACATTTTGCTCATTATCTTGCTCCAACAGCCAATCAACCAATCATAATCCCCCTTTCTGTTTACTGTCTGGCATTGTATTGCTGAGGATTCAGCTTGAGATGCCTAAATGACGTGATGTATTACATAGCATGTAGACCTACTATGTAATACAGCACATAACTCTTGAATGTGAATTTATTGAATGCGGATTATGATCACATATTTATTCATATATTTCACATTGAAATGTCAAATTAAAATTTATATCTTGCAACATGTGATATCAACATATTCGAATTTTGGTGAACAAAAAGCACACAAGTACAAGAAAAACTATGACTATGGCAGTGTCTTAATCAACATTTCATAGTGATGTTGAGACAATTATCGTTTGAAAGAGATGTTGGTCCATTTGATTCACAAATTCTCACGACAAATTCAACACAAATTCTCATCCTTTGAGTGGCCCACAGTCCCAAAATGTTTAGAGACGGGTCACAGTGACCTAAAACAATTTAAATTTCTTTCTTTGCTTAAGATTCGGAGCTGCCCATTGGCATATCTCAAATGACATGCAATAAAAGCATGTCTTTATGTGAGGTGGTATGAGTCAGAATACGAGTCAGCAGTGGTATTTTGGTCTGACATTTTCAAATCTTCCCCTCTCTCTTCCATTACATCCCCCCCAGGATCTCACGCAGCAGTTTCCTGAAGCAGCTATCATGTCCCATCTTCTTCTGGTCCAAACAAAATGTATACATTAACATTAATCCAATGACAATCAATGTGTCGCTACAGTGTGGATTTATAATCTGTTGGGCATATTCACATCACATCACAGTGTAAACTAAAATGAACCTTTGAACAAAGGTTGTGTACCTTGAAGGTTGTGTAAAAGGAACAAAGATGTGTCACATGTAGCTTCATCATGTAAACTGTTCATACTGTATGTATAGTGCGCTGCTACTAAGACACAGAGCCTTTAGTAACAGATTACAACTGTTATTGATAACAGCAAATTTATAACAGGAGCCACGTCTTAACAGTTGTGTCTATTAGGTGCTAGACAGAGGAAAAATATATAAATTTCCAAAACGTAATAGACTTTTACTGAAATGTGATTTAAATGTGGTCAAATGTTCTTAAAAATTCACAACACAAGTTTTTAAAGGGGATCTGTAGCCTCTTAGTGCAGATGCGGTCGCTGGCGGGCCTATTCACCATTTGGTGAAAATACTCAACTACATCATAACAACATTGCTATGACATTACCAAGAGCCTTAACCCTTTAAAGGGCACACACATTTCAGCTCCCGAGTGAAAAAAAAAACGTTTGACTGGCTCCAGGCCACTGCTGATTGGTCAAATGTCAAGATGTCACTATCTGTCTGACAGCCTGATTTCTCCTGATTAATTTCATATAACCCACTTGGGTGTACACCCTTGTAGAAAGGCATGACATGGGGCTTTTGTTATAGTTGTGCAAGTAATCGGAAGTGATCAAATATAGTCACTTGCCCTATAAAGGGTAACAGATCAAGACATAGCCATTACAATTTTGGTGACAGTAAGGCTATAACAGAGGCAGGGGTGAAGCTATAGGGGGGCAAGCAGGGCATTTGCCCCTAGGCCCAGGGCCCTCCTGTATTGATCTTGGGGGCCCTATTGTGACCATGGCAGGCCATATGTGGGGCCTCATCTGTGTCTTGCCCTGGGGATGTGCAAATGTTCCGCCACTGAACATGGGCTGCGCTAAGGGGTTAAACCTCCCGAGATGTTTCAGAGGATGAGTCACACTGTACAGGAGAGACGGAAGTCTTAATTAGCTGTGATGTGCTGTGCCAAGTTGTATTGATCACTCACTGAGAAGTGTGATTGCCCGTCCCACCCCAATCTTCAGACCCCCGTCACCCTCCTGTGACACAGACAAATATATCTGCTGCCGTCAGGGCAGGACGGGGGGAGAAATAGGGCCCGGGCACTTTAGGCTCAAAGGTTTATAATTATGGACGCAGAAATGATTCACCAGTGGGTCAAAAAAACATTTTTTTACAACTCTGAAAATAGGGGCCCACGAGGGTGTGGGGCCCACCGGGAAATGCCCGCTATGCCAGATGGCCAGTCCAGCCCAGGCTGCCGTTACCCGCCCTGCCGCCTTAGCTGCTGCTGCTGTGCTGCTGGGTATAGGGAAGTGGGGAAGAGAGAGGGGTGGAGGTTGCATAGCAACTGTTGGAGAAATCCAAACGGCAAACGGAAAAACACCGGAGTGGCTGTAAAAGGAAGACGAAATGGACTTATGGATTCTTAGCAAACGCTCTCGTCAATACTCGACACAAACAATCAATACACCGAGTGGATACATTCCTGGATGAAGAAACAGAAAGAGAGAGAGAGAGAGAGAGAGAGAGAGAGAGAGAGAGAGAGAGAGAGAGAGAAGAACCCCCTCCCTATCAGCTGTGACAAATGTGTCAAGTAATGGCCAATCATATTATCTTATCTGATATCTATATTCTGTACCAAACAAGCCAGAGAGGTGCTACCTACTTGTGTATTCCTTGAAACACATCACACACGCACGCATGCACGCACACACGCACGCACACATGCACGCACGCACGCACCATTCTGGGCTATGCATTGAGCTCATCTGTACTGTTACAAAGGTCAGATCCAACGCAGCTGTCTTGGGCAAAGTCCACATATATGTGTGTGTGTGTGTGTGTGTGTGTGTGTGTGTGTGTGTGTGTGTGTGTGTGTGTGTGTGTGTGTGTGTGTGTGTGTGTGTGTGTGTGTGTGTGTGTGTGTGCGCGTGTGTGTGTCTGTGCGTGTGTGCACGCAAGTGTGAATGTATGTATGCCACAGATGTCTGAGGGCAAGTACAGGCAGTGCACCAAATGTACTTGAGGTCATACTGTATACGTGTGTGTGTGTGTGTGTGTGTGTGTGTGTGTGTGTGTGTGTGTGTGTGTGTGTGTGTGTGTGTGTGTGTGTGTGTGTGTGTGTGCGCGTCTGTCTGTCTGTATGTATGTCTGTATGTGTCTGTGTACTGGATGTGTGCACTTTAAAGTTATTGGGTTAGAAGTAAAGCGGAACAAACAACTTCTAGTTTTAGGGACAAAAAAATAGACATCTCTATGTAATATGTCTCTGCTACCAGATGCATATTACTGTAACCTGCTTTGAATGCATTGAAATATGAAGTGTTCGAAGAATCCTGACGTCACTGCAAAAGGGCCTATACATTATACACTATGTAGTAAATAAATTATTAAATAAATCAAATCAATAACGCCACCCTCTCATGGAAACCACTTATGTAGGCTACGTATTAATGTAATACTTGTAATTTCTGAGATCCGGTATAGGTCACACCGAGTTCCATACACATGCTGCATGTGATAGTGCTATTCTATTTATGGGCAGTCATGGGTAAGCGGTTAGGGCGTCAGACTTGTAGCCCAAAGGTTGGTGGTTCGACTCCCGACCCGGCAGGTTGGTGGGGGGAGTAATTAACCAGTGCTCTCCTCCATGACTGAGGTACCCTGAGAATGGTACCATCCTGCCGCACAGCTCCCTTGGGGACATTGGGGGGCTGCCCCCTTGCACAAGTGAGGCATACATGCAATTTCGCAGTGTGCAGTAAACACTTGTGTGCTGTGGAGTGCTGTGTCACAATGACAATGGGAGTTGGAGTTTCTCAAGTGGGCTTTCTTTCTTTCACTAGCGCCATTGCCTTCATTAGCCATTGAAACACTGTACACTGCAAATTGAGCAACAACCAGGGGCTCTGACAGCTTTGACTGGGCCCAGGACAAAATCATCAAATTTTGCACGTGTGCATGTACTGTATGTGTGTGTCTGTTTAGATGTGTGTGTGTGTGTGTGTGTGTGTGTGTGTGTGTGTGTGTGTGTGTGTGTGTGTGTGTGTGTGTGTGTGTGTGTGTATGTGTGTGTGTGTGTGTGTGTGTGTGTGTGTGTGTGTGTGTGTGTGTGTGTGTGTGTGCGTGCGTGCGTGCGTGCGTGTATTAGGTGAGTGTGAGCGTGTGAGCGTGCGTGTTTGTGCACACGTGTTTGTGAGTGTGTGTGTGTGTGTGTGGAGAGATGGGGCCCAGAATTGGTTCCTCATTACATTACATCTATTGGGCAGGGGGGCCCTTTCAGATGACTTTGTCCCGCCCCCGGCCAAAGCTGTCAGCGGCCCTGTGAGTATGGAGGGGATGGGAGACAGTCTTCTTGCGCTCTTGCTGTAGAAGTGATGACTGAAAGAGGGTCTTTGCCAGTAGAGAGACCACCATGTTTGGGTGGCCAGTGTTGGATCTGCACTGACTTACTCTATTGGTAATATACGTATATGTAACCCGAGGCCAAGGACTCGCCACTTCCTCAATGGGAGTCATTGCACGATATCGCTGGACACTGGGCGCCGTTAAGGCGGATTCATACTTGGCGTGACTGGCGCTAGCCTCCTTCATACTTCACTCGCGACCTCACTCGCGACCTCACTCGCGCCGTCACGTGACCCAAAATGACGTCACACGCCGTGGCGCGAGCTGCCGTGGCGCGACGTCGTGCACCCCACATTTTTTGTAACGTGTCGTGCGCCACCAGCGACCATGTAGGTAGGCAGACAAAGCAGGAGTTGCGAAGAGAGGCTACAGCTACTGTAGGCTACTACAGAATGGATTCTGCATCATTTTGAGGATAATAAAATGTCCTAGATAGTTACTTTATCTTCTCCCTTAAATGTTGTTCAGTGAAACAATTGTTTACTTTGTTCAGAAGCACGTTGTGTTCGGCGATCTATTCATACATTCTGCCGCCAGAACAATGCTCTCACATGGTCTTGGAATGATCTGGCAATGTATGCTACAACAAAAATCTATGTTTCAATGTGGTAAGTCACAAGTCAGACATTCA